>NC_140932.1:44735480-44977980 GCF_014529385.1 Adiantum capillus-veneris
CCAATTGTCCAATTTGTGAGCCCATCAATAGGTCATTGTGGTTACTAGGGCTGGTGCCACATTTCAAGCTTAGAGCACAAGCTGAGTTCAGAAGTAGCTAGTACATCAAAAAGCTCAAGCTCTAAGTCTGGCAATGTTTGGATTCAGCTTTAGACTTCCACTAGTGGGAGAAAGCCTTGTCACATGAAATGTGTAAAGAAGCAACCTAGGGAGCCAAGGTGTTGGCCCAAAAATAGTTGGATAGGTAGTCAAAGGAGAGTATTAGTTCTATAGGAGATTCAGAGGGAAAGAGAGGGATAGAGGACAGAGGGAGAGATAGAGAAAAACAAATGAGAGAGAGAGAGGGAGAGGGAGAGATAGAAAGAGAAAGAGAGGGATAGAGAGAAGAGGGAGAGATAGAGAAAAAGAAAGAGAGAGAGAGAGTGAGGAGGGGGATAGAGAGGGATAGAGAGAAGAGAGAGAGAGAGAGAGAGGGGGGGGGGGGGAGAGAGAGAGATAGAGAAAGACAGAGGAAAGAGGGAGAGAAATAGAGAGAGAGAGAGAGAGAGAGAGAGAGAGAGAGACAAAGATAGATAGATAAAGAAATAGGGAGATAAAGTGCAATGGTTGTAGGCGAAGCAACCATTTTGTGGTGTGGGTAGTGCGGGTATGCTTCTCTTCTGTAGAGTGCTATGAAAAAGACCTTATTTACATGAAGCCGGTGGACCCTCAAAAATTACTTTCTACTCTCTTCCCCTTAGCTTCTCTATCTCTCTCTCTCTCTCTCTCTCTCTCTCTCTCTCTCTCTCTCTCTCTCTCTCTCTCTCTCTTCCTATTTCTCTATCCCCACCGAATAGGCATTAGGTCGTACAGCTTGTAACGGTATCGTACCTCAAAATGGAGGCAGGCATACAATGTGCAAAGTAATCCCTCGAACAAGGAGCTGCTGTGAAGAGATGCTGCACAAGAAGCACAGTAATGAAGCTCTTCTTCAAGGCACTCTACAGAAACACGAGTAGTCTTGCACTGTGCACAACACAAAATGGTGGCTACGTTTATAACCATTACTCTTTATCTCTACTCAAAACGATGGCTACATTACATATATGTATATATATTTGTGTGTACATATATATTTGTTTATGTATGTATGTAGGCACTAAGTACGGGAACATAGCACCCGAAGGTTAGACGCTTCCTCTTGGGTATAGTCTTTTTTAATCGTGGTGTTGCGGACATTGATCCACTCATGCATGGATTACTGCAATGTACTTTGGTTTTACCAAGGTTGAGACTGTGATGATATCTAAAGAGATGCATTTGACCTTTGGCACTACTAGCCTCTACTTAGGTCTACTAGTATTTATATGTATCTACGTGTTTGTGTGCTAATATACTTGTGTACGTATTTATAGATGAGCGAATAGGGAGGAAAGCTAAATCTCATATTTCTCTTTCTAATGTAGATGTCAGACGAGAGACCACCTGGTGAGGAGCAGCCATCTGGCTCTTCTTTTGGTTGGTTCACATTCCAGGTGGGCTCCCACCCGGGGTGGACATCACCTCCAGTGGACCCGAGTCTTGAGGCGGTGAGAACAAGAAAAGAAATAAAGATTATTTCTGGCTAGTTAACCCTAAACCATGAGTGTCATAGGCTTATTTTTGTTATTTGCATCCATGTCCATCCCACACCTACTCTACTCAGGTTCCTCCACCGGTCGTAGATCCAGACCAACAGTGGGCTATCTCTTTACGAGAGCAGTACCTCCGTTCGACGGAGGATTTTTTCGGCCACTACACTCCGCAGCAGCTTGCAACCTACAGTCTTTCTCCGTAGACCACACCATGGGGGCGTCAGGGAGGGACTCCTTACCTATAGAGCCTCGCACCCACGGCACCTCAGTCTACGGCCCCTTCTTATAGTCCTACTCCCCTTCCATCGTAGGGTCCCACTCCCACCTCATCCAAGGATCCTACGCCACTCCATTCCACTCCTGCTTTGCCAGAACACCATCGACAAACTTTGTCTAGCAGCGTGCGTCAACGCTCGTCGTCTCAAGGCAGCGAGCGTCGCGAGAGACGAAGCGGCGATGGGTCTTATGGCTTCACCTGTTTTGGTAGTGGCGGGGGAATGGAGTCCCCACTTTCAAAGCACGCCACCCTTGATGCAGAGGACGAGGATACTGACGCACCCATGCCAGACACGCATGGACGCTACTACAGGGTTAAATATGGCGGAGAGGTGGACTTCGGCCCAGCACAGAGCAGGGCATTTTGACGCCATCTACAAATTCTTATAAATTCAATGTATAAGAACTATTTTGTAAAGTTTAGAGACCAATTGCTCGATCATGCACGCTACATTGAGGACATGCTGCTAGCTAGATTTCCAAATGCCCCCGATCAACGTTTTTCACAGCTGTGGTTGGAGGGCTACATAACTTTTTTTTAAAAAAACAAGCAGTCCAGTGTGCGACGTGCGGCAGCCAACCAGGTTAGAGATCCAGACAAGAGCTCTCGCGGTGGAAACATGGCAAGCGCGGAGTGGTAGTGGGCAATGCAAGAAAAAAGCGATCAAGCGACGATGGGCTCATCCTATAAACAACAACACAAAGCTCGTGCCAGACAAACTCACACCCACTATGGCTTAGGAGGCAAGGCGGCATGGAAGGACAAATATGTAACATTCATCGATCAGTGATTTTAAAGATTGTAGTTGATGATTCTCTATTTGTTATTGCTAATTTAGGAAAATATCACTCTTACTCGACCAACCAAAGAGATGGTCAAGTATCGGGAGCGACATACAGAATTTGATACTTGACGATGTTTGTTCGAGAACAACCACATCTCCTCGCGAGATATTCGACGCAGCGATTGGATCACTATAAGCGGTAAGTTTAAACAACTAATTTTGTATCTATTGTTTTGAGCTGTTGATAATTGTTTAATTTGGTTTGGGTTTATGTAGAGTCAAGATGGGGCTTTCCAATCAACGAGCAAAGAAAATCGAGCAAAGCTTATTACCGAGCAAATATGAGCAACAACCTTGACAAATTGATGCAAGTGTAAGGTATATTGAAGAAAATAATCATGTCATGTTAGATTCGACCAGCACCACAACACAAATGGGTCGTACATCTAAAAATACCACAAAGCAGAGGAGGCTTCAAAATCTTAAACCTCCTTACATGTTGAGGCCCTATAAAAATTACATGTCACAAAGTATCTCTAGCTATCTCATAAACCTCGTTGCCATGGAACCTTGTGGTGGATGCCATGGAAGAGGTATCGCACGTGGAAGTTTCTTCATATTCAAGCGCACTATGTTCTTTGGGTATTGGTTCAGCCCAACTTGGGTTAAGCCATGCCTCGACTGCTACCTACGGGTGGATGCTCTTGAAGGAACTTTTAAACTTGAAGCTAGGTTTGTTCCAAATCTAAATAACATGTGGGTTCCCCTTCTATGGATTGCTATGAGCAAATGCAACACTTTTTTAAGAGTTTTTTCTCAATTTTTAATTGTTTTTAGAATTTTTAGAAATCTACATGCATGAAAAGAAATAAATATTATAAGACAAAGTAGGCCTTGAATCCCTTTCTGTGACTTAGATCAGTAGATAGTTGTTAGATCAGTGATGAGCCTCTGGTCCTTAGATCAGTAAAGAGCCCTCTTATCAACTTATGTCAAAAATGAAGTCCTTGGCCAAACAAAATATTGTCAAAGTGATCAAGTGTCCTTTCCTTAGCTAAAATCTAGTTTTGTCCTCATAGATCTAAGCTAGATTGATGGAGGAAAATTAGTCTCGAACCTGAGACTCATGGACAGATCTTGGAGATAAACTTTTAAAATGGCTCAAATTTTTGAGTAGCCCCTTGCGCTAAAATAGATTGAAAGCAACACCAAATGTGTCCCCATGTGCCAATAATAGCCCTTGGCCCATTTTTCTCAGCTTAATATCGTGCCATTTCAATTTCAAAAATGCTGGTTGAAGGCAAGCGTAAAAGGAGAAATTTCACCCCAAAATAGAGAAAAATAGTGTGAAATTTTGAAAAAATGACCTTATTTATAAAAAAATCCTCTTGACAAATTCAAGAAAATAAATTATGTATGTTTGGAAAAATGGTTTTTCCCGAACATTGAATACTACGATCTTCTCTCTCTCTCTCTCTCTCTCTCTCTCTCTCTCTCTCTCTCTCTCTCTCTCTCTCTCTCTCTCTCTCTCTATCTTGCCATTGTTATTGAAGATTTCTTCAAAACCCACTTTGGCATGTCCGAAGTTACGGTCTATGGAGCTCATAGAGTGGGGAAGCAAGGAGCTTCTCGCTCGGGAGAACGACCAATTGTATGCACCATGCCGGATGAGACCAAGCGAAAGATTATCCTTGATAATAGTTGGATCTATTTGAGGGATACAAAATGTTTTGTATGTGAAGCTTGCACTATTAAGCAACAAAATATGCGTTGCAAGGCATATGAGGAAAAGAATAATAAAAACAAGGAGATCTCTCATGAAGAAAATGAGCCCAAGGAGGAGGCAAGTCTCTCAAGCAAATAGGGATGCGTGACCTATGAGACCGAGTTACAATTGAAAATATGCTTTTGGAATTGTGATGGATACCCATGGAATGCGGGGGTTGGCATTGATGAACTAACAAGCAAAGCCGATGTTGTACTTCTTGTTGAAACTTGGGAGCATGATACACAAAGGATTAACGGCTTGGAGGATTACAATGTACATTCATTGATGTGGTCAAAGAATCTCAAGCAACGAAGAGGACAAGGAGGGTTAGCATGTATGGTTAAGAAAGGATTGGAAGATTTTGTATCAATTGTGAAAGATGACAAGTACAAACGTTATGTATGGCTGAAAATTATGACACCAAAGCACCCATTTTTGTAGCCGGTTGCTACATTCCTCATCATGATTCTCCCTTTTATGCTTGCATGGATAGAGATCAACCATTTTCTGATTTGGAAGAGGACATTGCTTATTTCAAAGGTGAAGGTGATGTTATTGTATTTGGGGATATGAATGCTCGCACAAAAACATTGCAACATGATACTCAACAATTTGATATGCCATACATTTCAAGGGAGTTGGAGGAAGTTCACTTGTATGATCGTACTTCAATGGATGAGAAAGATCTGGATCACTATGGAAAGTTACTTTTACACATGTGTAATAGCACGGGTATGCTCATTGCCAATGGTGTATCTTTGTGGAGTGGAACCAATGGATTTACATGTAGGAGACATAATGGGGATAGTGTGATTGACTATATGCTACTCTCTGAAGCCATCATGTATCGCATAAAGAGTTTTATGTTTGGTCAATGGACCCCGGAATCCAACCATCGCACCTTATGTATTGACCTTTCATGTGGAGAAGCAACTAAGCATGATAATCTCAGCCAAAGGAAAGAGAAGTTATCACTATGTATGGATTTCAAACGGGCACCAATGTACATTGAAATGGTTGAGCAAAAATTATGGATGACAAAGCTTCAATGTGATGCACCATTGGAAACTAAATGGGAAGCTTTCAAGAAAGCTATTTGTTCTTGTGCGGAAGAATGCTTTGCCATAAAGCATCTCCATGGTATCAACAAAGATAGATCACGCAAAAGGTGGTTTGATAAAGAATGTCAAAATGCTCGAAAGTCCTTGATAAAGCTTGATGCAACTATGGACAAAGACAACTATCAAAGTCATTTGCATACATACAAGGCATTGATTCAAAAGAAGAGACGAAGATGGGAAGTAAAGCAACAAGAATTTCAAGTCCAAGAAAAGGCACATGCATGTGGAAGATTTTGGAGAAACTTGAGAGGCAAGCGGGTTGAGAATTTTGGTAACTTGAGTCTAGTGGTGTACACACATTGTAGGCAATTATATGAGCAAGCAAATACTGAAAAAATGCCATTTTATGGTTCACTCCCATGTATGCCGTCTTTTTTTACTATTGAGGATGTATGCGGTGGGCTTGAAAAGTTGGCCACTCGCAAAGCGGGAGATCTTCAAGGTATCAAGCCGGAGATGATCAAATGGACGGGAGATTTTACCCATGAGTGGATGTGTGATATGTTTAACCTTGCACTTCAACATAGTATGCCTTATGATTGGAGTACTAATTGGGTTAAGCTTTTGCATAAAGGAGGGGATGTAAAGAATGTAAGCAACTACCGGACTATAATGATTGGGTCTCTTATGGCAAAGTTGTTTGGGTGCATAATGGAGATGAAATTGAGTGATTGGGCTGAAGAGAATGACAAGCGTGCAAAGGGACAAGTGGGTTTTCATCGATGCCATAGCACCATTGATCATCTTGTCACTCTTCGTGTTCTCATGGAGGAAAGTCGGTTGAAAGGCAAGCGATTGTATTGTTGTTTTGTGGACTTTAAGAAAGCCTTTGATATGATTCCACGTAACAATTTGTGGAGAAGGATGGAAGAACTCCAAGTGCCAAGTGAGTTTATGCTTGCGGTTTCTCGAATCTATGAGAAGGTGATTTGTCAATCGCGCATGGGAAGAGAAATTTCAGAAATTTTTGTAAGCACTATTGGGGTTAAACAAGGATGTCCATTGTCACCAACTCTCTTTGGTCTATGCATCGATCAATTGGAACAAATGGTACTTGACTTTATGCAAGAAGAAGGCATTGAAGAGGTCACTATTTGCAATGCGGTAATCATGCTTTTGTTGTATGCGGATGATGTAGTGCTTCTAGCACACACTTTAGAAGATGCACAAAAACTTATGGTTGTCCTTGAGAACTTTTGCTTGCATAGTGGGCTGATTGTAAATGAATCCAAAACAAAGGTTATGCTTGTGAAAACCAACCATAAGGAGAAGCCATGCATTGTGTACAACAACGAGACACTTGAAGTTGTTGAGAGCTTTAAGTACCTTGGCCTTGAGGTTCCATCCAATCACAAGTGGCATGAATGTGCTATGCGTCGTTTGAAAGCGGGAAAGAGAGCATATTATGCATTTGAGAACATGTGTAATGCGGGAAACATCAAGTGTTGGGTTCTCAAGAAGTATCTTTTTGATGCATTGGTGACACCGGTTCTTCTTTATGGAGTTGAAGTGTTGGGGCGGGAGCATCTCAAAGTCTACTTGGAAAGAGTTTGAGAATGTCCAAAAGCGTTTTCTTACAAACTTTCTCCAAGTTAAGACACAAACACCATATATGCTCCTACTTCTTGAGTCGGGATCTCTTCCAATTGAGGTTATGGGCATGGAAAGGGTTGTGGAGTACATGATAAAGATGCGTCAAAACCCCTCACATCGACTTCCTACAATTGCATGGGAAGCAAGCAAAAAAGTTCAAAAGACGCATAAAAGCAAGATCTTGAGCACGGGATGGATGCAAGACATAAAGAAGTGGTTTGGGAGATGGGATGCATTACACTTGCTACATGATGCTTCAATTGACTCTCAAGTGAATGAAGCTTTTCTACAACACCAATGTATTACGGCTTGGGAGAAATCCAGTGGGTCACGCTTCATACATTACACCACCTATATTGCCCCCAACTACAAAACCATGTTCTTCGCTGAGAGAGGAAACCGTACTCACACTTACATGCTTGAGCCTATTCCCTTGTCCGCGATACGCACTATCGCAGCAATTCGGCTTAGCTCCCATTTCCTTCGATGCGAGATAGGGCGTTGGGGCAATGGAGAAGAGTCAAATCGATTGTGCACATTATGCTCACTGCAAGTTCGAGAGTCTGAGTACCACACACTACTAGAGTGCTCAGCTTTTGATCACATCCGAACTTGCTTCTCTCACATTTTCAGCCATAACTTAGACCTACACACTTTCCTCTCACAGCCAAAGTGTGGGCTCTCCATTGCGACTCTTATCACTACAATTTTGGAGCATCGAGAGTCACTCATCAGCCATACACATACTACATCACATGTAACTTTGGTCCCATAGGTCATATTTGACCTCCGAGGACGATAATAAAATCTATCTTTCTCTCTCTCTCTCTCTCTCTCTCTCTCTCTCTCTCTCTCTCTCTCTCTCTCTCTCTCTCTCTCTCTCTCTCTCTCTCTCTCTCTCTCTCTCTCTCTCTCGCCTCATACCAGAGGCACACTGATTGACCGAGCGATTGAACTGGGGAAATCCAGGCGCCCGCGACTGCGAAGAACTACACAGCATCGACGGAGGCTACGACGGAAAATTCGGAGCACGCTGGCCAGGCATGCATGACGCCCGATCAGACTACTAACCATGGAGGAAATTGATGAGATTCGCCAACGAGACCGATGCTAGATCTCTTGTGATTCAGCTATCCCAACAAGCCGCCCATTTTTTGCTTGGTCTTTTGCTTGGTTCACATCGATCAACTTAGGACCCCATAGTATATATCTTTGTTTTGTACTGTTGTTAGGTTATTTTGTTACTCTGACTTTGTATCAGATCCACCACTTTGTAACTTTCAGGTCTCATAGGTCATTATGGCCTTTTGAAGACGTTAATATAACATTTCATTTCTCTCTCTCTCTCTCTCTCTCTCTCTCTCTCTCTCTCTCTCTCTCTCTCTCTCTCTCTCTCTCTCTCTCTCTCTCTCTCTCTCTCCACCAGTCTCGGAGAACTTTTTCCACCCTTGATTGTAGGAACAAGCCCATGAGAGTTTTTTAAAAGATAAAAAACGAATTTTTTATAATAGAGTAGCAACTTGCCGCCACCCTCCCAAAGCGCCAAAGGGAGGAGGTCCCTCCCCCATCTCCATACATCATCGACTCCAGCTCTCTCTCTCTCTCTCTCTCTCTCTCTCTCTCTCTCTCTCTCTCTCTCTCTCTCTCTCTCTCTCTCTCTCTCTCTCTCTCTCTCTCTCTCTCTGGGCGGCATAAGCAGACACACACACACACACCCTCTCCCTCATGCTGTGCGTATTCTGTCTAGCTAATCTTTCTTGTCGATGCATCATGAGGCAAGCCTAGATAAGAGGCTTGTTTTCTACACTCTGGCTATACCAGACATCCGTGTCCATCTCTATCACATAAAGTTAAACACGCAAGTAGCTTCTTTGCCCTAGATAGTGATCATGGCTTCTTGGGTTGACTTTCCAAGGTCAAGAGCCCTCTGAAGAGCATGACAGAGTTCTATTTTGCGCTTGCTAGCAGACATAGGAGCACCTCCAATTGCGCCTTCCTCCATTCAAAGTTGTGTATGATGCTCGTCTAGGCAGCTCATCGGCCAATGAGGCGATGAGGCATCAGAGTAGCTGCAGGCATCATCGGTGTGTTTGATATTGTCTATGTCCACCGGTACTAAGAGGGAGAGCATATTGAAGTTTAATGGGAAAGCTGTTGGAACCAGTCCGCGCCAGCGCGGACCAGTTCCAGCAAGTTCAGCAAGCACTATATAATCGGATCTTTCAAAGCGGAATAGTAGTAATGGGACACGGTTAGAGAGAAAAAGAGTGCCAAGCTTTGTCGTTTGCGATCGTCGCGCCCCTCTCCGAGTGCCCCTCTCCAACCCTTCTGAAACCTGTCGGAACTAGTCCGCGCCGGTGCGGACCAGTTCCAACAGGTGCTTCTATGCTTTCAAACCTATGTTTCGAAAAAATATTATCACCTTCAGCGGGCCTTCCCACTCCGAGTAGAGCTAGAAAAATACCTCTTTATTAACTGGTGAAAATAAGGACAAGCTTGAAATTCTCCTGCCTTTTAGGTCAAAATTTGAAGCTTTTGCCGGTAATTACACTAAAACTTGTGTAAATTTTTCGGTTTTCTGAAAAGCAAGCTCAAAATCTAGCCGAAATTTAAAATTTTCAAAAGGTTAAAATACATTGCACACCGATTTTCTTCTAGCACGTGGCCTTCGTGATTGTAAGCGAGACCAATACATGCTAGCGAGCATAACGATTTTAGCACGGGGCGGCACCACTTCGACCATGGAGAATTTGAGCACTATTGCAATGGGGTCGGATGCTACTGCTATTTTATATATATATAAAATGAGCAAGTTGTCAAAACTAGATTCCACGTACTTACTCAATCTAAGTGTATATTTAATCATAGGAATCTGTAAGATCCCATTTCTCATCTCTCAGGATCTCATATCTAGCTGATCACTACACAAAACTTTCGGGGAGGGTCGAACCCCAAAATTTTGGGGTTGCTAGACCACTTAGGCTCACTCTTAGAGTGAGAGCATCATGTGAAAAAGAATGCCTCGACATGCCCCCCTCATCCCCATTTGCGGCCCTTTCATTTTCACTGACCATCTTGAACTGATGTTGCTATTGTCCTCAACAAGCGATTAGGACTGCACAGTCTTTCTACTACCTATGGTGGGTTGAAGTTATGCTTGTGCACTTTTTATTGATCCTATCTCTTAGGGAACATCTCTAAAAGATTCTCACTCTTATTATGTATTTTCAAAATGTGTGGTGTATTTGATCACATTTATATTAAAAAAAGGCTCTCGTGCATGCTCAAGAAGCCGGGCAACTGTGTTGAAACGGGTCCGCGACACCATGGACCCATTTTGGTAGTTGTTCAAAACAATCTATATGTTTTAAACGTTTATGAGGGTATCATGAGTTCACGTTATTCAATTTGTCCGAATAAAAGTGTATGTCTCATAAACATAAAAATTTAAAAATGAAACAATGAGGGCATTTAATTATGTAATCATGCAATTGATCACGGTTCCCAAAGATGGAAGTGCTTCCTTGGAAACCACACACAGATTTATTTCACAAATAAATTTATTGCTCAGGGACTCGCTCGTTTCTTTTCTCGCTCGAAAAAACTCACTCACCATTTTGTAAGACTCAGTCAAGATGATCAAATTACGTGCCTCTAGACAGCGACAAGATCGAGGAGGATTAGATAGAAATATTTGTCCAAACTTTTGTAAAGTCCCATTGTGACACAATGTATATACAACTATTTACATTTTGTATCTTTCTTAGATAGTTGATCTTTTGCATATTAAATTGTCAAATGTAAAGTAAATTCAATTTCAATTCTTTGGTGTTTTTGTATACTCTTCCAAAAAACAATTTACGTTTCATTGTTTTATGCATGACAAAAATAAAGGTGCTCATTTGGGCCACCTAATTTTGGGTAGCCCAAATGAGCATCTTTATTTTTGAATGGTCATTTAGCGGCAATAATCACGGTAATAGGAGCAGCAATAGACGCGGTAATAATAGCAGTTATCATACCGCAGATATTATCGTGCTTATTGCTTCCAAACCACTACCGCATTCAGAACCGCGGTTATTGCCACGTACGTAAATTTTTCTCTCTCCATTTTTCTTTGTTTTTTCATAGCAATACTAGCGGTTATAGATTACTCCTCTTATAGTGAACATTTTGCCAATCTGTGACGCTCTTCTGTATAGACGATGAAATTCGTGCATAGTCACGACTTCATTCATAATTATCTACACACTAGATATATTCTACTACATTTTGGCGAGCGAGGAGTGTATGCTGGAATTGCGGATTGGGGACAAAGTACACCATCAAACACTTTGGCAACAGTTTCCAAGCTGCCAAATCTCACCGCTCAATTCAAGCAAGATTATTGGACTTCCTCTGAAAATATCAGCAACAATCCTCCTCCTTTCACCAAAGCATCTGATATATATAGTCTCTTATATATTCTTAGATGCTTGGTTGCATGTATTCCAGAGCCTCTTAGGTTCTCAAGCGCGAATTTTTGTGAAATATAAACAAACATCTTGCCAGTGAAAAATTCTCCAAACCCTTAGATAGGCCTAAAATATGGGATTTAAGCCTTTGTTTGAATGGAGCCCATAATGTTGGCTATCATGTTGTAATTGAATGTGGCTTGAGGCTTGTTGATGATTAGACCAGTAAAAACATTTTTTGTCATTAATGGTGTGCAATGTGTCGTAATATTTCAAATTAAATCTTTAACCGTATTTTCAAATACATCTTTAAAGTTCTTAAAGTTAAGGTTTTAAAGTATTTCAAGTTGGATCTCTGAAATCCTCTGAACCACCTCTCTTTTCTAAGTGCTAAGACTTGTCTCATTAAAGTTTCTTGTTTGGCATTTCAGGTATGGAAGATATTGCTCCCAACCAGAATGCACAACAGCCTAATGATCCTTTGCTGAATCATGCATTGGCACAACAAATTTACAAAGAGGAAGAGATTCCGGTGGCTCAAGGAGATCTTAGCGCTTTGGTTGCATCCCAAGAAGACGAATCAAAACTTCAAGGTGAGCCACAGAATTACAAGCAATGCAGACAGCTATGCCCAAATCAATTTGTATACAATACATTATTTCGAGTTACTGGAAAAGCCAAGGCTTCCGCTCCCTTGAAAGTTTCAGATTTGCAACACACTATCCTCGCAAGAAATATCCTTTCAAGATTTATCCAAGTGTACAGATCGCCACCAAATAATAATCAAGTGGCAATTTACTTTGTGCAACAATGCTATTGTTATTATGTATTGTGGCTCAAAGTAGATTGGAACAATTGTCCCACTACAAGAGGCGTCAGTAAAGGACGTCTAGCCAGAAGATTCATGCACGGGAATCCAATCAAGAAGATCCTCCTCGCAAGAGAGGTTACACATATTTGCCTGAAGAAACTGCATTCATTGAACATCTCGCAACCCAAGGCGTGGATTTGGCAAGTCAAGGAGAGACTCCATCCATGCTCCGCGCTCGTATAGTAGAGCTAGAAAGAAAGTTGGCATGGTACAAGGCAAGATATGGGCTTGTTAGCGAAGAAGAGATAGGCAATGCGGGTCCAAGTGATTCCTTCGATAATTCAGAATTTCGTGTATCTGATCTTTTAGGGGATCTAGCCCATGATTTAAATTAAATTTCCCAAACAATATCAAGCTCTTTTTGTATCTTAAATCTCAAGATTTGTAAGTAAAATCTCTTTTTGATATATAAATCTCTATTTGTTGGAACAAATGAACATGTCGGATGTTGTTGCAATTGTGTAAGTTTTGTTCTCTCTCCCTACCTCTTTCTGACAATGATAGAAAGAAGATGGAGAGAAAGAGAGACAGAGAGAGAGAGAGAGAGAGAGAGAGAGAGAGAGAGAGAGAGAGAGAGAGAGAGAGAGAGAGAGAGAGAGAGAGCAGGTGATTGTGAAGCTAAACTCCACACAAATTTTGCATTACAAAATTAATTGAGAATATAGTACAAACTTTATAGCTCATCCGTCCCCTCAATCACAGGCACCATATCATCAATTTCTTCGACATCTAAACATTCCGAATCAATATCTTTCGGGTTCCATTCCATTTCATCATTGAAATTGAGCTCCTTTGCAATTGCTTCATGTGTTTAAAAGTGCTCGAAGCTTTCTTCTGTGGCACGTGTGGCTAATTTTGTTGGCTTATGCATAAGTCGAATGTTACAAAATACATACACCAAGTCCAAGCTCGTTTAGGACTTAATTGATTTCATTTTTTAGTGTGCACAAAACCAAACAAAGACCAATTTCTTTCACAGCTTTCACTTGAGGTGGCAACAAATAATACTCTCGCAGCCACATATTGAAGTTCCACTTTTTCTCCACCGTACTCTTTCCACCAAACTGCTACGCTCATTGTCTTGGTATCATCTATATACCAAGGATCCCCAAACATTCCTTCTCTACTAGTATATGCCATCTTTTGTGTGCATGCCACTTGTCCATCCACATTGCCTAATAGTTGGGCACACACTTTCTTGAAATCATTGATCACTTCATTATTTGAAGATTGCTTGTGCATCTGGAACTTGGGATCTAAGACAAACCCTACTCCTTGTAAAGGAGTATGTAGCTGCTCCCATCATCTTTTGACAAATGACATCATCATGGCTTTCTCTTTCCCTGCATAAGATGCATAGTCTTTTAACTTGTGAGAGGCTTCATGCATGTACCAGTAAACCCATCCAAAGATAGAGGTTTCTTTGTCTACTAATCGTATCAGATGAGTGAAGTTTTCTGTGTGACAGTAACAATTTTGTCTACATTTCTTAAAACAACAAGAGAGTTTATAAGCTAATAGCATTTGGAAGCAGTAGGTTCATACTTGGGATATTTATCAAGCCAAAGGCCCCATCTTCTATCTACCACTGTTTCAAAAACAAGGGTTGCTTTAATCTACTAAATAGAGAGAACGTAATACGCTGTCGTAAAACGGGTCACACAAAAAATCTATAAATTTTTTGTTGGGGACTTTGTTCTAAACAAAGCATAAGAAAATGAATGATCTCTTATAAACTTCACCAAGTGGTTTGCATCTAGAAGAGTTTTCTTAATAGAAGGAACTTTTCCAAAATCCTTTAAGAGCAGATTCAAAGTGTGAACAACACATGGAACCCATGTAATCTTTGGATACTTTGCTTCAACTGCTTTTTCAATTGCTTTGTAGTTAGATGCATTATCTATGACAATGGTTGTCACATTTTTGGGTCCCCCTGCTCTTCTGATTGAACGCTCATATACACCAGCAAGATATCCACTAGTTTTCTCTTTTAGGGATGTGTAAGCGCTCCAAGAAAGATGGAACCTCTTGGACAAACCAACATCACATTAATCAATGGTTTCTTTTAATAATTTTTCCAACCATCTAGAGCGATTGTGCATCCATACTTTGGCACATAATCAAGAATTGTGCGCTTTAAAGTATTTTCTGATGTAGTTTTTACTTTATCTAAATATTCTGTACACATCTTATTATAATCAGGTACCACAAAATCCTTCTTCGTTGTGCTCATTAAAGCATCTTTGAAGATAGGATTTTGAATGACATTAAAATGAATTCCACATGCAACAAATGCTTGCGTCCACTTAAGATGGAGTTCAAGCAGCCATTGTTTACCAACTCCTCATGCAAAGTAGGACCACTTGGTGCAGGTTCTCCTCCAGTCCATGCTTCACTTTGGCTTATGTTAGCAGAGCTTGCGGTAGAATTAGAGCTACAATCCCCAACAAACTTTAACTATCTTAAATCACTTCCAAGTGTGAGTTTCCTCTACAAAAGGCAAGTAATCACTAACTACTTTACTTAATTTACCTCTCAATGTAAGATATACTTCACACAGAGCAGATAAAGACTAACTCAAAACTCCAAAGCCTAAAAAAACTACATTTAACTAGTTTAACTTTATATCCTAAGCTCTACACAAGGCAAGTAATCACTAACTACTTTACTTAATTTACCTCACAGTGTAAGCCATACTTCACACAGAGCAGATAAAGACTAACTCAAAACTCCAAAGCCTAAAAAAAACTACATTTAATTAGTTTAACTTTATATCCTAAGCTCTAAAATTTTACTGAAAAAATTATATAACTAAATTCAAAATGGTTTTTTAATATATTTTTTAATGTTGTAAAGCTCACCTATAGATGAGAAAAGAGGGAAGAGAGATCAATGAATGAGGAAAACAGTCCGTTTCCACAGTATATATAAGGCTATATTTCAATCGAAATATTTATTTTGATCAAAATATTATTTCGACCAAAACTCTAAGAAATTATACGATAGAGTGTTTTTGCTGATGTGGCACCATATAATATGATCAAATAAAGATAGGTGTCGTATAATACGCCCGTTTAAAGGGGATTATATGTACATCGTATAACGTACAATGCAACTTAGATACACATTTGGGTGCAAATGTATGGCAAATTTGATTCCAATGGATTGGTGTAAATCAATTCGATGTTTTTGGTTATTAATTTTCTTATGGTTCATGGTTTTGAGCATTCAATTTACATCAAAATACCATCATAATTGCGTTAGAATTATGTGTGTGTAAAATCTTGTTAAGTGATTGTGCTTAATATGCATCTTTACACACTTAAATATAATTTAATGTTAATTGATGTGCAAAATGAAATTGGTTGATATGCTTATTTCATCATGTGTTTTATCGATGTGCAAAAAAAAGTATAATCAAACCTTAGCAGGATTAAATTTTGGATCAAAATTGGGTAAAAAAACATTAAAAACGATACAAATGATTTGATTTTTATTAGCACTTTGATGAATGATTGATCAAAAGGTGTGATTGCATTGATAAGTGCTAAATTTTAAGCTAAAGTAGATGCATATTTCTCTAGAAACTTTTTGGCTATTTTTTAATTTTGAGCATATTTTTGTTAATTTATTACCTAGAATCACTAATTTCATAAAAAATAATAAAATAGGAAAACATGATGTAAATAGTCAATCTAATGTGTGCATTGCAAATTGATGAATTTTTACTAATTTTTTGGTAAATTTTCATATGTTTTGGATAATTTTTAGTGTCTCGAACAATTTTTTTTAAACTTTTGTGCATGTTTGCATACTTTCAAAAACAAATAATTAAGGAAGAAAAAAGAGAAAAACACAGCATCACCATCTCATTTACTCTCTTTTGCTTTCTTTTGTAAAGTTTTTCTAGTTTTTTGCATACTTGTTTGATTTTTTTCTATTTTTTGGTTTTATTTTCAATTTGTGCAGTTTCTTGTTTATTTTTGTATTTTCTTCTTTTTTTCATCTTAAAAAATCATCCAAAAGCTCTTTTCTAAAAATCTTTTTTCAAAGAAAAAATTTTTATTAAAAAACAAACAAAAAGAAAAGAAAAAATAGAAATAAAAATCAAAAGCGAAAAAAATTTAAAAATCGCACACACCCATACGTTGTGCACACACACCTACCTACTCATGTGCAAATCTCTCTCTCTCTCTCTCTCTCTCTCTCTCTCTCTAGCCGACCCCTCTAATTCCACCATTCTCTGCTGCACACCCCTCCTTTTTTGGCTTTTTTTGTTTTCTTGGGTTTTTCTTTATTTGCCTCATTTTAATTTCAAATTATTGTATCTTTTTTACTTTCATTTTGTTTCATTTCATTTCTAGTTCTAGTTGAATTTAATTTGAATTTCATATAATTACATTTCATTTCATTGAGTGCTAATTTCTTTTAATTTCATCAATTTTCATGAGATTTTGATTTCATCTAAATTTCATTTTGCTTTTTTTTAAAAGAAAAAAGCTGAAATAAGGAAAAGATAAATTTTAAATTTTAACAAAAAAAATCAAATAGACATAATAAAATCCAAAAAACAAAAAAATCGCAATAAATATGTAAAACGTTAAAAATTAAAAAACATAAAAATACAAAAGAAAGAACATAATCCGAAAAGAAATTAAAAGAAATTGGCACTCAATGAAATGAAATGTAATTATATGAAATTCAAACTCAACTCAATGGGACCCCAAATTAGTGCTTGGCTAGCCCTTGTAGAGACCACACCATAGACCACAAGTACACATGCTAGAGAGGCTATAGAGACCACACCACAAACCACACCAGACGACAAGCACATAAGAAATAGAGCTTGCTAGATCACATGCATTAGATACTTTGATAAGTCATAGTGTTGGAATTAGGGTTGCAGAGAAACACACACAGCTTGGAGAAGACGAAGGAAGCTCAAGGCACACAATAGAGAGTGTGTTACTTAGTGTGCAATGGAAAGATAGATAGCCCTAGAGTGATGGGCGTATATACAATGCACGGGGGAAAAAACCTCCTAGCGAGGGAAAAAATGCCCCAGCGGTCCTAGTGTGTTCACACACACCACTACCACATGTATATGGTAACAAATCCCCCCTGGAGTGATGCGGTGAACGAGAGCTGGCACATGAGTAAAGGGAAGTGCCATGCCCTGAGGACAGGATCAGTCCACAAAGGGGAGTAAGCCCAAAGCTTTGCGGAAAGCTTCAAGCTTCTCACGAGACAATGCCTTTGTGAAAAGATCTGCAAGGTTGTCCTGTGTTGGCACATAAGCCAAGCTGATCTCTCCTGCTGAGAGCCTCTCCCTGACATAGTGGTAATGCACCTCAATGTGCTTTGTACGAGCATGAAAAACTAGGTTCCTCGCAACTGCCAATGCGCTCTGACTATCAGTGTAGATAGTGTTGGCAGTGTCCTGTCCAACACCCAAATCAGCCATAAGGCGTCTGAGCCATACACACTCAACCGTAGCTGTGAAGACTGCCCTGTACTCAGCCTCACAACTCGAAGTGGCCACAGTAGGTTGCTTCTTGCTCAACCATGATATACATGAACTACCAAGCATGAAACAAAAACCACTTGTGGACACTCGCGTGTCAAAACAACCAGCCCAATCTGAGTCCGAAAAAACATGTAAGTCTGGCGGCAATGATCCCCCCTTGGGATAAAACAAGCCAAGATGTAAAGTGCCACTAAGGTAGCGGAAAATCCTCTTGACAGCCTGCCAATGCTTAGACCCTGGGCTATGCATAAATCTGCTGACCTGTGAGACTGAAAACTGAATATCCGGCCTCGTGTTGCATACATAAATGAGGCAGCCAACAGCAGTTTGGTAAAGAGTGACATCAGCAGGATCACCAGCATCATGTAGACTCAACTTCAAACCTGTTTCCATGGGAGTGGCAATAGGTTTGCAATCCTCAAGTCCAAACTTACATAGCAATGTCTCTATGTAACTTTTCTGACACAAGGCAATACCACCATCACACTACTTAAACTTTATACCCAAATAATGATGCAACAGCCCCAAATCTTTCATCTTGAAAGTAGCATTCAAATCAGCCTTAAATTCAGCAATATGTCTCTCATTTGGTCCAGTGATCAACAAATCATCAACATAAAGAACCACAATGAGAAGTACATCACCCTCACTCTTTACATACAATGTGCTTTCTGTTGGACTGTTACGAAAGCCTTGTTTGACCAAATGAGTGTCAGCTTTCTCATACCAAGCACGAGGAGATTGCTTCAACCCATACAAAGCCTTGTTACATTTGCACACTTTGTCCTCTTGTCCTTTTATGACAAAACCGCGAGGCTGCGTTACATAAACTTCCTCAAATATGTCACCATTCAAGAAAGCAGTAACAATGTCTGATTGATGTACATCCCAACCAAAATGAGCTGCCAATGCACATAGAAAACGCACAGTAGTCATACGACAAGTGGGAGCAAAATTCTCTTCATAATCTATGCCTTTTTGCTGTGCATAACCCTTTGCAACAAGTCGAGCCTTATGGCGATCGATCTCACCATCCTGCTTGCGTTTCAACTTGTAAACCCACTTCGTACCAATGGCCTTTTTGCCAGGAGGCAAATCACATAAAGTCCATGTGTCATTTTCTATAAGTGCATTATATTCTGATTGGCAGCCATCCAATTTTCTGAATTTTGTGCTTCATCAAAAGTCAGAGGCTCCTCAACATCATGTAAGCTAGACACAGCCAAAGCATAACAATCTGATGGATAAGATGCATGGCGAGAGCCTGAACGAGTACGACTAGACAAAGGTGCATCCAATTTACTGTCACGCAAAGTGTGCAACAGCCATTTTGGCATACCTCTAGCCTGCTCATTTTCAGCCCTTTCCTCATCAAGTACATCATGTACATCTGCATCAGTAATAGGCTGATCCAAAACATTTTCAGAAACCCCCATAGGCTGTACATTTGCCTCATTGGAACTTACATTCGTATTTCCACCATTGAAAAGAGGCAACAAAGTGTCATAAATGTCCTGTGAGCTTACATTATTGTCTCTGGTACATGACAGCAAGGGTTGAACAGAATCTTCCACAAACACTACATCCCGTGAAACCAGAATATGTTTTGTTTGCGGATGATACAACGTGTAACCTTTGCTTTCAGCACTATAACCAACAAAAATACATTTGACAACCTTATCATCCAATTTTCTGCGTTGCACTTGTGGCACCAAAGCATATGCCAAACAGCCAAAAACACGCATGTGCTCAATAGAAGGCTTTCTATCATGCCATGCTTCATATGGAGTAATAGACTGCAAAGCTTTCGTAGGACACCTGTTAAGTACATAAGTGGCACACATGATGGCCTCAAGCCAAAAAGAATGCGGCAAAGCTTGACTTTTGACCATACATCGTGCCATTTCCGTCAGTGACCTGTTTTTTCTCTCAGCAACACCATTTTGTTGAGGTGTATAAGGCACTGTACATTGGTGTTTTATCACACAACTAGCCAGAAATGCATTAAATTCATGAGACATATACTCCCCCCCTCGATCGGAACGAAGGGTGCCCATAGTACATTTCGAGACATTTTTAGCCATAGCCAGAAATTGTTTGAAGCACATAAAAACTTCGGACTTCTCTTTAAGAGGAAATACCCATGCATGCCTGGAGTAATAATCAATGAAAGTCACGAAGTACAGGTAATTGCCTAAGGACGGAGTTTGCATGGGCCCACAAACATCACTATGCACAAGCTGCAACCTACATATGGCCCGAACTAAACCATCCTTTGGAAATTTAGAACGCTGCATCTTACCCAAAATACAGCCTTCACAAACATGTTTGACAGGTGCTTCAAGAGGCGGCAAAGAAGCAACCATATCAGATTTTTGCAAACGTAGCAAACTGGCAAAATTCAGATGACCAAAACGTGCATGCCAAAGTTTTGCATCTGAAATAGCCCTTGAATCTGCAACAGCATTTGCAAAATTTTGTCCACACTTGTCATACAAAGTGAGCTTATACAACCCATGACACAAAAGCCCAGATGCAACAATTTCATCACCAAAATTGAGATCATGAACTGTACATCTGTTTTTTCTAGAAAGTGACTCTTGCAACAGCCATGTGCATAATGCATCAAACTTGACAACTTCAGGATTTCCTTGGGTCATTAGTCTCCAAGTACTAGCAAAAGTCTGGTAGGAATCTGGTAAGGCATCAAGAACAGTCTGCACAAGGGAAATGTCTGAAATGACTTCACCTACAGAAATAAGCTGCTCATTGATATCCTTGACACTAGCAAGGAAAGTGTCCATATCATCTTCCTCATGCATAATCTTCGACTCCAGCTCTTTATGCAGCAAAGCAATTTTAGCCGCATTGCGGCTTGCATAAAGACCTGCTAAAATATCCCAAGCCTGTTTTGCAGATTTTGCTGAACGGATGTGAGGAACAATGGTGCGCTTCACAGACAACGCAATCAATGCATGAGCCTGTTCATCCTTAACATCCCAACGAGCTTGTTCTGCCATAGGCAAAACAACTCTAACAGCTGCAATCCTTGCAGCAAGACCTGCAACATCCTCAACATCGCCTACATCCTCATAACCAGGACGTACATCAATGCCCTGCACAATGTTCCAGGCACCCTTTGACACAAGAACATGTTGCATCATATAAGCCCACATAGGGTAGTTGTCCCCATTCAACCTGTCCTCAGCAGCAAACATCTTGAACACATCTATGTTGTTGTTGTCAGCCATGGTAAATGCTGCACCTGATGTGAAAACTGCCCGAAAATAGGAGAAACGGAGCGGGAACAACCGGTGCTATATAGCACAAACCGTGGAAGACTATAAGGCACCTGTTATGCAGAAAACGGCACTAACAAAAATTCTGCACAAAATGACGAAATAGCCTGTGCAGTACTGCCTGTAGTGGAAATGGAGGCCATAATGAGCTCACTGAAATCGGATAAAGTGAGCAGGCGTGTGCTGGAGCAGCTGGCGACTTAGCCCGGGAGGACGTGACCTGCTCTGATACCAATTGTTGGAATTAGGGTTGCAGAGAAACACACACAGCTTGGAGAAGACGAAGGAAGCTCAAGGCACACAATAGAGAGTGTGTTACTTAGTGTGCAATGGAAAGATAGATAGCCCTAGAGTGATGGGCGTATATACAATGCACAGGGGAAAAAACTTCTAAAGAGGGAAAAAATGCCCCGCCGGTCCTAGTGTGTTCACACACATCACTACCACATGTATATGGTAACACATAGATCATGACCCAGAGACACAATACATATACCACTTGAGGATAGAGTTTTCACGACAAGTAGAGAGCACCATATTGAGTTTGTATTACGTTTCTTAATCTATAGAGGAGTCATGTTGGTTTGACTTTGATGGACACTCTTATTCCAGAGACACCTTCTCAGATGACATCGACCCTGTGATACGATAGGTAGTCAGAGTTGATATAGATGTCACATTGGTTTTATCGGGTCCTATATTGATGAGCTCAAAGGCACATATATATCCCTGTCGATCGGTCTATATGACATAGTAGATAGACCACATCTTGATGATTGTTTGGATACCAGGATACATCCTATGATAGTGCAGTTACATAGACTAGTGCACACATTGACTTATGTTGATGATTGCAGACGTAGATACCGATGAGAGTAGAGCACAAAATATTTTGAGCAGGTGATGAGCCTTATAATATATCTTGCTAGAGATCCTTGTGATAGGATTTATAGGGACACATATGGTATTGGATATTTCATGATGATTGGATTGCCTCTTCTCCACGGCATGGTCAAGATCCTGTAGTGAACCACACAAAGTCCACAGATGCCTACTTCCTAAATCTATCTACGATGGTCCAAATCATATCGTTTTTGTACAAGTGAGTGGTAATCTAGTAAAGAAGAGGTTATGTATAGAGATAAAGCTTGAAAGGGAGCTCTCTCTAATGATGTACGTCATAAGCTCTGATAGAATAAAAGCACTGTTTTGGTGTGTAGGGTGCCAAGATTGCCAAGGGATATAGTTATAAGAATTGAGGCTTATTTTGAGACAATGGGTATCAAGGATACCATGAGCGGAAAAAGAGGGACCCTTGAAAAAACAAATGTCCAAAATAAAAGCCTCCTGAGAAGAGATAAAGGGGCAAATCTTGATATTCTCTTGAAGAGGGTGATCATAGTCTTGGAGGAGTATACTTAAACTAGAAGGAGGGACATCCCAAATGTTAAAAGCATCATCTACAAAACTCTTAAACTAAAGAAGGGAAGGGGAAGATAAGATATTCATGTCTTCCTCCAAGAAGCAAAGAAAGAGGCAAGCATATACAGTCTCAAAATCGGACCCCATTGCAGTGCCTTTAGTTTGGTGCCAAAACTCCCTATTAAAGAAGAGGTAGTGATGGTTGAGGATAGGAGAGGCTAGGGACAAGATGACATGTACTTTAGGGGAAGGGAAGAAATCTTGGATGGAACTCTTAAGTGCACTAAGTCCTTCATGGATGGGGATGCTAGGGTAGTGAGATTCTACATCAAAAGTGAAGAGGATAACATTGGGAGGGAAGGAGGCGGAAGCCAAGTCTAAAATAAGTGAGTGGGAATCCTTAAGGTGTTGGGTTTTAGACCAAAGTACAGGGTAGAGTTTTGCATGGAGCCATTTGGAAGCATTTCCCAAAATAGATCCTTGTAGGAGAAAATGGGGTGGCCAACGAGGACGGGTTTATGGATTGTAGGTAAGAGAAAGAAAGGGCAAGGTTTGGGTTTATCTAGAGAGGAGGAGAGAATAAAGGCTCTTTCATTTTTGGAAAGAAGAGGGTAATTTGAGACAATGGAGGAGAGGAGGGAGTGTACAAAGGGTAAAGGGGGTGAGGAAATTTTAGAGTAAGTGAGGGGGTCCATGAGGTGGCGAAGGGCTTCATTGTTATACTAAGATTTGAAAAGGATAACCGGCCCTAGATTCTTATCGACCGTTTTGATAATTATATTATGATCATTTCTTAAGGACGAGATGGATTTGATCAAGAGAGGTTTGGTGTGAAAAGGAGGAAAGAAGGAGAGAAGGGGTTTTAAGAGAGCGAAGATATGCTTAAAGGTTAAGCTAAGGGTTTTGGAAGGAGAGGGAGGATTCCAAGAGGGGATGATAATGAAATCTCTCTCTCTCTCTCTCTCTCTCTCTCTCTCTCTCACAACATTAAAAACTTCTTGTCTCCCACTCCGTTTTCAAGTTCCGATTCAAGATCCTACTTTGAGCCCTGTTACATGATTCTAAGACGCTTCACTGCATGACAAAAAGAATGAGCACTCTTTCAGCATTAAGTGTATCGAACAAGTGTTAGTGAGCTGTCAAACAACCATTGGTTCCAAGTCAGACAAGGGATGACATGAAAAGGGCTCCTTCATTGAGATTGTAAAAATTTGAAGAGAATTATGGCAACCTTTGAACACACAAGTTTTACAGATGTAGCTAGATTTTGTAGGTGTATAATGAATTCTTCTTTGTTCTAAAACCACCTTTACTTTGCATACTTCACAATCTTTTCATTTATATAACATCTCTTTTTTTTTGGTGGTGGGGGGGGGGGGGGGGGGGGGGGGGGGTTTGATTTAGTTCAAAAGCTCTATAGCAAAGAGTATAAGTGAGTTTCATTTAAAGATTGGAACTCTCTTGTTTGTTCTAGAAACCACCTTCACTCGCATAACTCACAAGCGTACTAAGAACAAAAGAAGAGCATATTCTCACAAGAATTACCAGTGATGCAAATCCTCTCTGCCTATCCGAGGGGCTATATGCACTTAAAAAAGCCAATCTATACTATATATGATGCAGCTTAATTTTTTTGAGAAAGGAAAAGGCATCCATGTGTCACTCAGTGCTTCACTTGAAAGAAAATATTACAAAATGTCTCATTCTTATGAATCTTGGAATGTATGAACCTTTTCAACTTTCAACACTCAACCTAGCAGGTAAAAATAGAAATAAGATTTGACTCTACTTTTTCAAACTTTACTTTACCTTTTGAAACCCAATTTTAGGGTGGTTCAATTTTGCTTTTGGAAATCCAATGCCATAAAAGTTTAGAATTAAGAAATTGTTCGTATGTACATTAGCAAAAAAAATTCAGTTTTACTTCAAGGCAAACTTGAAATCTAGCTATGATTTTGTAATTAATACACTAAACCCCAATTTTAATCGAATATTGATCTCATATAGCCTCAAAATGAAAGGGTGTGTGTGTGTGTGTGTGTGTGTGTGTGTGAGAGAGAGAGAGAGAGAGAGAGAGAGAGAGAGAGAGAGGGTCTCAAAAAGAGTGCCAAATATTTTTTTCTTGATCAAAATAATTTTAAAGTAAATCTAATTATTATATTTCTTTATGAAATTCTTAAGATCTTAGCTATGCCACATGTTGAAGAATAGTCACCTCTCGAATGCGTGCACGCTTATGGTAGTAGGAGTTTGGAGAAGTTGGCGCAATTTCATGGCCTTTTTGAGAGAGAGAGAGAGAGAGAGAGAGAGAGAGAGAGAGAGAGAGAGAGAGAGAGAGAGTTGCTCTCGATGTCAGTTGTAGACATGGTAGCACACGCCAGTCCAAACATGGAGAGAGAGAGAGAGAGAGAGAGAGAGAGAGAGAGAGAGAGATTCACGACGTCAGTTGCAAACATGGCATCACACGTCAATCAAAGCGCGCGTGTGTGTGTGTGTGTGTGTTGGGGGAGGGGGAGAACACAGATAGAGAGAGAGACACATGGCATTAAGTTGGAGAGAAATAGCTTGGGTAGGAACCATTCAGACACTAGGTGCTCTCCCTCGTGAGCTTGGCCAGTGCTCACGTGGGCGATCCATTCTACGTATGTCAAGCAAGCAATCCTAGGGGTGGGGCAATGGGCGTTCACTGGTGCCGAGAGTGGCAGGGTTGGTCATCATACTATGGGCTACCCTATTTGCTAGCTTGGCAGCGTACATCAGCTGAGTGGCATGTCATCATGTCGACTCTCTATGTTTACCCATGAGATGAAACTCTTCACTCAGCTAGCTTGAATATGTAGCCAAAGTGCATCATCAATTGAGTAGAGAGAGAGAGAGAGAGATAGAGACAGAGAGAGAGAGAGAGTTTTATGGATGTGTGTGTGGGTGTGAGGGTATGTGTGATGAGAGAGAGAGAGAGGGAGATAGAGAGAGAATTTCATTAACGTGTGTGTGGGTGTGAGGGGTCTTGTGTGTATGGAGAGAGAGAGAGAGAGAGAGAGGAAGCTAGGTGTGTCCATGCTTCGCTCCTCTACCATTTCCAGAGATGGAGATGCTTGACCTATTCTGCAAGAGAGGTTAATTGTGTGTGCATTGTCTAGCTTTTTTGTTCTCAAGAAAATCTTGGCTAGATTCTAAGCTTGTAGTCGAGAAAATCGATGTAAAATTAGTCGGGAAAATCGACAAAATTTTACAAGGTTTAGTGTGAACATTTGAAAATGCTTCAAATTTGGACCAAAAAATTGAAAGAATTTCAAGGGTGTTCTTATTTAAAAATTCTTTTGGTAAGCATTGTGAGTACTCAATGTAGCAATAACATTAAGAAAAGGCAAGTAATCAACAGTGATAAGTACAAAAATGGTACGTCTTTAACCTGTTGGATTAAGTCTTCAAGGAAGTCAATCACTAGCATCACCACAAGTGTGCACAACACTCATCTTTAATGCCCTGAGAGCCCCTCGAGAGATTGTACCTTTCAACTACCAATCGATTTGATTTATTATTTCTATACATTCATACTGATTTCAACTATTTTGTAATGGTTTTTCTTGATTTTTGAACGTCCTACATACTTCACACCTGTCCTCTCTCCCATCACACTTGGGCAACATCTTCTTTGGCACACCAAAGTGTTAGGAAATAAGACGTAGCTAAATAGATGTTTGAGTAGATTACTTAATGGAGAGAGATAGATTTCACACACAAGAGATTATAGAGTAGAGAGCGAGAGAGAGAGAGAGAGAGAGAGAGAGAGAGTACACACAATATACGTGGTTCACCCAATGTGGGCTACGTCCACGGAAAAGCAGCCACTCAATGGCTTTAGTATTTCAAAACAAGAAATAATTTACAAAGGGATTATACCCTTAATAGAGCTCTCGCCTTGCTTCACTCTCACCACCTCACACTCACCTTGTTGCATCAACTTCACACTATGAAATGTGTGTAGAAATGACCTCCTTTTATAGACCAAAAGGACTGCCCTCTCTCATGAGAGGCAACCATGTGTAGCCGCCCTTGTGTAGATAAATCCAAATTGGACCCTCCAATCCGCCCATGTGTGGCCGTCCTTGAGAAGACAAGTCCGCTTTTGAATTCGGCCACCGGTCACCAGCCATTGACTTTCGACCACCAGCCACCGGCCATTGGCTACCATCCAACCGATCGGTCGTTTTCCGACCACTTTCCGGCCGACGTCCGACCATAATATTCTGGCGAAAATGAATATTCCAACGTGGCCGTGAAAATTTTGGTTTCCGGCAAGTGATTTTATTTTCCGACAAGTTATTTTTCTTCACGCACGATGGCTTCTCCTCATAATGGGGACCTTACAAATGTGCGTTTTTACCACAAAAAATTACAAGGGGTAAATCAGGCTCCATACTTAACACAAAGTGCTAAGGTTATGCTATTGGCAGACCCTTATTTACATGCCTGGAATGTCATTGAAGCCAAGTAGGATGCCCACACCCACCAGAACACCAAAAAAGCAAAGAGTAAAGGCTACAGTGAGAGGGGTTGGATTAGCATACTAACACCATGTACAAACTTTACTCACAAAAGCTAGATATTTCACCAAATACCAAAATTAGAGCAAAGAAGAAAGAGCCTTGGAGAGGCTAAATATAAGTCCGGACAGAGATTAGAGAGACAGAGAAAATTGAGAGAACCAATCTATTTCACTTAGTTGAGAGAGAGAGAGAGAGAGAGAGAGAGAGTATTGTCTCTTCAAATATCAAATATGACCTATGAACCCATTGATCAGAGACTCCCAAACTTGTAAGGGCATATTGTGCATAAACTAAGGGGCTCAGTGCACTAATGTCCTATCTCGCACCAAAGAGTGTGGGAGATGAGCCAAATTGTTGCCATGATGTGGATTACAAATAAGGGGACATGTTCAAGTGTGTATGGGTAAGTGGAGAGAGAGAGAGAGAGAGAGAGAGAGAGAGAGAGAAAGAGAGAGAGATTCCATACAACAATAAGAGAAAAAAGAAGAAGAGGGAAATTTTTTGATATCAAAAGAGCAATCCAAAGAGACTTCAAAGCTTGAGGAGATAAAACATGAACTCAAAACTATGATACTCAATGTGGATATTGAAAAAGTGGATACTCTATGTGGATACCAAAAAGGGTAGGTTTGCTCTTAGCCACCGCGGCAATGCGCGGGTCACATACTAGTCATCTTAAAAGAGAAACATAGAGCCACAACAAACAAAATTGACCTAGCTCTCATTGACACTTTTGTCACAATAGTGAAATTCTTGCATTCATGTACTACATGGCATGCAGGCACTTGCATTCTTATATATTTCTACCATCTCTTTATCCATTTTTGTGTGCATGTGCTTCCTCGCTATCACTCACAGCTCTTGCGTACTAGTCAGATACACTTCGATATGGCTCGAAAGAGCGCTCCTTCTTTTGTTATAGAATTGATATTTTACTATTTATTGCAGTTGACAGGTAGAAAAGACTAGACCCAGCTTGGCCTATGCGAATGGATATGTATATCATGTACATTTTATTATTCAAGTGCTCTTTTGTGAGCTTTGGTCATTTATGACCGGCCGGCCAGTTTGTAACCAATTTGACCATTCAAAAAATCTATATAACAAATACGTGCAAGAGGGAAATGGTCACTCTTGCACGGGGGGAGATTGCACCCAATGTCTGTGTATTCTTCTTTTCTCTCCTCTCTTCTCTTTCTTGTCGTGCCAGGCGTAGTACTCCGCTCTAGGAGGTGCGCCTACACGCGTTCTGTCACTCTCTCCCCGCTCTTTATCTTTCTTTGTTCGTGTATATCGTCGATTATGCGTCTATGTGGTTGTCAGGTATGTCGATTAGTATGTTCTATGATTTCTAGTATGCTATTTCGGATATTTTTGCAAAGAACTCCACGCTTCCGATTGTAGCATCTTTTGTGGTCGTCTCGTGCAATTTTACCAGTTTGGCCTTCACATCCAAGGTGAAATTTTTGTAGACTTGTCTGAATTACCCTAACCTAGTGTCAAAAAGTCTTTGTTGTTGTTGTTGTTGTTGTTGTAACTTGTAAGAAGCTTAGTATTTTTACTCAGCATTTACGAAAACGACCGTGGCTGGAGCCCAAAAGGGCAGAAGGACCAAGGAAAAACTGAGGACGTGAGGGAGCTTTTCCGAGGTGCTCCTACTCACAGGATATCCCCCTCCCGGCCTCCCTTCTCTCTCTCTTTCTCACACACACACACACGCTCAATCATTTTTTCTTTAGAGCCTCCTGTCCAGGAAGCGGAAGATATACGGGACGGAGAAACAGAAGTTATCGTGAAGAAGAAGCAGACGCAGACGCAGAAGCTTTCATTTGTGGACAATCACTCACGGTATCTCCGCTCTGCATGCTTTCATTGTTTTCTTTATTTTCTGCCTACATTTTTGTAGCGCTTGCTTTGTCCGAGGTTTAATTTCTGGTTTCCTATGCTTGATCCTACTTGTTTTCCATGAATGGCAAGCTCTATTTTGCGAAATATGCAAGTTGTGAAGCTTATTTATACCAGCGGACGAAGCTATGCAGACTTTGCTTATGCATGCCATCGGTAGATCTTGTTGGATAGCATGCTAAATTTTCTGTCATCTAAAATACTTCAGTCGCTTGTGCGATTAATTCAATTTTCTGTTGTCATCTAAAATGCTTTAGTCCATCAATTCTGAAGAAATTTTGAGTGTTTTTTAGTTTAGTTCATGCAAGAGTACGACAGGTTCATCCATGCCTTTGTACACTAGACATAGCAATTGCAATACAAACATGGAAGTTTCTGAGAGGCAAGAAGAATGCACTGCTCTTTGAGCCATTTGATTATCTACTGAGGTTTCGATATCAAATAACAGTTGCACAAGGTAAGAGGTGGTTTGAGCCATTAGGGAGGGGAACATGCTTGAAATTTTGTAAGCAGCCTTTTGTGTCAAGCTCTTGAAGGAGCTGTGTCTGATTTGGGAAAGGATAGTTAAGCAAAACTTGGCGTTTCTAGTCAGGAAACATTGGCATTTTCGTTGTTGATTTGCATATCCACTTAAGCTCTCCGATTTGGTATGGGGACATTGTCAACTTGAAAGCAAAGAATTGCTCGCTCCAAAAACACAGTACAAATTTGCTCTGGTGGCCTGCCTTAGATCGTGTTGTGTCATATATATGATAATGCAACCTCTTTGGATGATTTTTAAAGTCCTCCCTTTGTTCAGCCAGAAGCTTATGCTTGTGCTAGTTTTTAATTGTGGTCATGAATGGCAAAACAGGAGCCTGCATCGCTATGCCGTCTAGAGATGGGAACCTTACAGCGGAGAAGTCCACTCCTCCTCTCAGATGGATGGTACTGGTGGTGTCAATTTGGATCCAGGCATTCTCTGCCAATCCATATAACTATTACTCACCAACCTTAAAGAGGGTGTTAAACATCAACCAATTTCAGCTCAACTTACTTGCAGTCATTAAGGATTTTGGAGAGTATGCTGGCATTCTTGCAGGCATCCTTTTCAATAAGCTGCCACCCTGGGCTTTGCTTTGCATTGGTGCTCTTTTTGCATTCCTTGGTTATGGATCAATTTGGCTAGTTGCAAGTGAACGATTTACGTCGTCACCTTATGTAATGGTAAGTCCAGCTTTTTGTTATCGTCTTTATTATGGAAACCTTTGACATCGAAGGAATTTGGCAATACTGAGACAATACATTACACTGAGAAGCTGTCACATGCGCTTTTTCCTGACCTCGACAGATGCTGATTGCAATCTTTATTGGTCCCAACAGTGCATCTTGGTTCAACACAGCAGTACTAGTGACATGTATGAGGAATTTTTCCCACAGCAGAGGACTTGTAGCTGGGTTCTTGAAAGGTTTTGTTGGCCTAAGTTCAGCCATTTACACGCTCATCTTCACCTCTTTTCTTAATAAGGAACCCCTTAAGCTTTTGATGCTCCTTGCCATCGGACCAGCTGTTGTGTCACTCATTTCAATGAACTTTGTGAGGCCTATAAAATCTGAGGAAATGCGGGATGACGAAGAAGAGCAGTCCAACTTCATTTTTGTTGATATATTGTGCATTGTGTTGGCTCTTTACCTGCTGGTGGCTACCATTGTGGAAGACTGGGTTACATTTCCATCAAATTTCGTACCTGGAGTTATAGCTGGGGTTATGCTCCTTTTCCTTGTGGTACCAGCATTTGTTCCACTGAGGCATTATATAGAATGGTCGTTTTCCAGGCAAAGGGAGGCAGCCATAGCTGAGTCTCTCAGGCAACCACTCGTTCGAAGCCACAGGTCTTCACGCAGACGCCGACATCGAAGGGCATTGGAGCCAAGGGCCCGGCTTCCAGACATTGATGAAGGTGATGAAGAGGCTTTTTTTCTAGCTTTAGCAGAGGGAGCTGTAACTGAAAAGAAAGCTCCACGGAGAGGGGAGGACTTCAAATTGCGGCAGGCACTGGTGAAAGCTGATTTTTGGCTTCTTTTTCTTGCATTCTTCTGCGGTGTTGGGCCAGGCATTGTCACACTCGATAATCTTGCACAAATAGGTGATGCTTATGGCACGACAGATGTGACTGCTTATGTTTCCCTCCTAAGCATATTCAATTTTCTGGGTCGTCTTGGGGGAGGCTTCATTTCGGAGTACTATGTCAGGTTTGTTTTCTTCCTGCTGCTCTTTTTGTGGACAATTCTTCTGTAAATTTTGGTATGATCTGTTTTATCTCTTTTATGCAGATTGAATGCATTCCCTAGACCTGTGTGGATGGGGATGGCTCAGGTTGTCATGATTGTAGCCAACCTCCTTTTTGCATACGGCAGGAAGAGTTTGCTTAGTCTAGCATCTGCAATCATGGGTTTTTGCTTTGGAGTTCAGTTTTCAGTGATGGTCCCGACAGCATCAGAGCTTTTTGGGCTGAAGCACTTTGGTGTCATTTACAACTTTATCAACATGAGCATTCCTCTGGGCTCTTTGTGCTTCTCTGCACTGCTTGCAGGTTGTCTTTACGACTGGAGAGCTGGGGCAGGCAATGTATGCTCTGGCAGAAGTTGCTTTCATCTCACTTTCATAGTAATGACAGGAGTCTGTGGGGTGGGTTTCCTGCTTACCCTGTATTTAAGCTACCGTATCAGACCTGTGTATAAGACCCTCTATCCAAGTCAAGGGCAAGAAGCTGCACATCACCAAACGAATGTTCCTTCCACTGGTCAGTATGTTGAAGATCCTCTGACAACCACAAAGCATTAATTCCATACTTGGCTACTCCATGTCTATACACAGGAAACTCATGCACACAGATTTAATGAGGTGTCTTTTCAGGCAGCTAAGGACTTGCTATGGCCCGCCTTTGGCATTCGTTGGCTGCTCTATGTCTATACACAGGAAACTCCTGTACACAGGTTCAATGGGGTGTCTTTTCAGGCAGCTAAGGACTCGCTATGGCCCACCTTCGGCATCCCTTGTCATCAATTTTTTGGGCATCCACACGCCTCAATGAGGAAAAAATTTCACAAGAACTTTGAGGAATTTTGCTGAACAGGAAATGGCTGTATAATTCGACATGGCTGTTGGCTGTGAAATTTTGGACTTGCCACCAAGATACACCAAAGCTTTATACCTCATTTGTGGATCTCAAATCATGCTACAAACCATCCGTCAGGAAGGGAGGCGGGTGTATGGTGTGCAGTACTGTTTCTCTCTTCACAAAAATGCAGTGCTAACTTGTTTAGGTGACTGCTTGGTTTTGACTTAACATTTGGTAGTTTGAGGTGACTTGCATGCTATGCCCAACTGATTTTCTTTCAGTTCTCTTGGAATATTTCTGCACGTACAATGGGAAGCTGACTCATAAATTTTTTGTTCTTTGTTAATGCTAAAGAGTGTCTTACTGTCTTCTTTGTTGCTTGTATTTTCTGCTATTTTTGATACAGATGCTCTTATGGTCTTGTGGACTCTCTCTCTCTCTCTCTCTCTCTCTCTCTCTCTCTCTCTCTCTCTCTGCTCAGCCTACCAGCCACCCATAGGAGTCGGTAGCACTCCTATCAGTTCTTTGTTTGTACCCAGACTTGGCACTAGACTCATCATTGTAATCAGTTGGTCTCATAGGTTATTTTGGCCTTTTGTAGACGTTAATATATCATTTCATTTCATTCTCTCTCTCTTCTCACTAATGGACCTCACACCAGAAGCTGTTTGATTACCCCACAGGAAGTCTGTGAAGTATCCTATGGTGTAAGGGCACATGCACACTACACGTGGCTAGGGGTCATGGCCTACCGTGGGAACCGCCTCTAAGTATTGATAAGGGCCAAGAGGGCCATGTGGCCAAACTAACGCATGCCCCTAACCTATAGGATACTTTTCAAAGTTCTTACCTCCCAAAAGTAAAGCATGGGGGAAGGGGTTTATGGTTGAGTATCCTCGTAAAGAACCATCCTCACCACCACCTCCGAAAGAGCCAGCCTCAATAATACCTCACCTGCTGCTGTGGTTTTCAGCATTGTGTTTCTTCGACGAATCTGTTGTCTAAAACTGTGCTCCACAATGCCTCATGGATGCATCTCCTCATTCACAAGGCGTGTTGGTGTCCAAATGACTGAGCTTCCATGCTGCCTACGTATAACCCTTGATCTAAGCATGTACTGGTTTTGAGATGCATGGGCAATCTTGTGCTGCCAAGGAGATTCTCAGAATGAAGGTGTTTGTTTTAAATGGTACTCTCTCTTGTATTATGTGCTTTTCAATGCGACTATCCAATTAGAATTAGGACTTCATCTGTACTGGACCACTTCTTTTGCATATTGAGGAAATTTACGTTTGAAGTTCTCCCCTTTGAGGTCTAGTGGGACTATCGGTTTTAACTAGATTTGCTAATACACAAGGGGAGATGGCTCTAATCTGTGGAGCACAATTTTAATAGCAAGCACCAAAGGATTAAAAGTGTAGACCCACACTTTTCATAACCATATATTTTCTGTTGAGCCCCACACTTCTTTATGAACATAATAAAACCTAATTTAGTTACAAAATGTAGAATTTTGAACTCTCGCGCCTCTACAAAGGACAGATGAACGTAAAAGTTCATCCAAGGAGTAACTAGCATCACAAGCTATTTAGAGCAAGGATTCAAAGAGAGAAGTTGATTATGTCTTAAAAATGAAATGTTGGAACATTCAAAGCCGGTCCACTGACCACCTTGGGATGCAAAGAGGATGTGCGACAGTACGGAGTATGATTTTGTTATGGAAATTCTCGACATTGAGGCAGCCTATAGAGGGTGCTCGTGCCACAACATGAGTGCTATGGACAAGGAAAGAAGCCTTTCTCAGCCTTGACAATGCATTTGCAAATACATATCAACAATTGGAGGAGGAAGGGTAACTGTAGCTATGGCCACTGTGCATCTATTTTCTTTTGCTCTTATGACCAATCTCTTTAAACTCGGAAGGTATAATGTTTCCAAATCTTACTTCACCCTTCTCTCTACTACTAAGTGTCTATGCTAGATGTTTATTCTAATGAAACCAGATATGATGGATACAATGCAATGAGCTTATGTTTTGACGCATTGGCTTGCAGGAAAATAATTTTTAGCTTGAGGACTCTTTTGCATTTACCCAAATAATAGTAGCTTGGATCACCAATCGCTGGCAAATGTGCTTTTTAATTGTAAGGCTCCTCTGATTGGCCTTGCACTCGTCACTCGAGCCCCTCATCTCGCTTTAGTTTGGGTGGTCTCCTCATTTTAAACCCCTCAATTGACCTCCCACAAATTGAAAGCATTGACACGGGCTCTTCGAGCTTCAATCCACCAGATTCACAGAGGCCTTTCATTTCCTTGCTATGTTGTGGGGGGGTCACATCCTCTCCTCACAATCCCTCGCTTTCTCTTTTTGGCTATGAGAAAATGGCATAGACGCACCACAACCCCCTCAAATAACGACAAAGCACAAGGCTCTCTAAGCCCCTTTCTGCCCAAATAGGGAACTCAAAGAACCCCTTGTTCCCCTTTATTTTGTGATATGAGCGCATGATGTCCATCAGTTTTAATTAAAAGCAGGCATAGCAACAAAAGAAGCCAGAACTCTAATCCATATGGTAGGAACCTATGGTACCAGCAAGTTGTCAAAACACATTAGACAGGAGAGGGTAATGAAGGTGATGGATGTGCTAGAACTAGAACAATTGCAAGATTGTTGGCATGTATGGGCGTCCCAACATTTTCCAGATATGCCCTGAGGCTCACCCTGAGAAGGCCCCAAGTGCTCTTTTACGTACCCTCAGTTACCTAGAGCCTTGTGTTCCAAAGGAATCATTCATTATCTTCATTAGCATTAAAAGCAACTTGCTGAAATATTGACTTAGTGCTTCTACATTAGTGGACATCTTTTGAATGAACTATCCGAGCATTAATAATGCACATCTTTCTTTTATTCGACACACCGGAGGGCCCACAAGGGGAGGTCCTTATCCCTTAGCCATGTTACATGGTCGGGTAAGGGCCGCCGGGTAAGGGCCGCTAAGTTCTAACCATCAAGCAAGAGCCACGTGTAGGCATCATCATGGCCACCTAATAAATGCACATCTTTTGAATGAGCTATCCGAGCAATGTAAGGCTACCTATCCTAGGCAATGCGAACCCTTATTTAAAAAAATCTATAGGGCCTGTCATGTAATTTCCTGTGAATAGGATCACAATGTTGTCGAAATGGAGCGCCTATGCTCTCCTGGTCTTACCAAGGCGTTATAAGTAGGCTAAGTGGCTCTTAAAGGGATGTGTATGCCAACAGAAGATGCAACCGACCACACTACGCATACTTCACATATGCCTCCTTCTGGACTTACCAAGGCGTTAAAGTAGGATATGTGGCTCTTAAAGGGATGTGTATGTGCCAAATTTCCGCAGTCATCAGAACATGCAACCGACCACACTATGCATACTTTACATACACCACTACCTTCTTCAATTTTCTTCTCGATAACATGCTTTCTACTATCCCAAAGAGAAGGTCAAAATAGTCCCCCTTTCCTATCCAAGAGAGCATAGTTGTTCTCCAAACCAAAATATTGCTCATCTCTTATTTAGTAATCGATGTGCATCTTGCTGTTCTCTCCAAATGGTGGCCAAGATAACGAGAACACTGTACAAATCATCATCCTAGTCCCCATCCAAGTAGCAAGAGGTATGCTACCATCATCCTCTTAATGCCAAGGGCAATTCTTGTTTGCAAATGAATGGACGCCTGACCTAGTGATAGCCAACTAAACAACCCACAATGAATCCTTTCGCAGGCATCACTACTAAAGCTCATGCAGCTCAAAATTCAAACCAACAGAGCCGTCATGCATCCACATGAAATGCACATGTGTCTCAGAAGTAAGGCATCAAAAGCAACCCCTAGGGAGATATCTTCGATCACCATGCGAAGGGCACTGCCAACCAGTGTAGGACTTTATTATCTACACACAGAAGTGCTGATTTCAAAAGGAAATAGCCGGAGGCGGAAGCAGCAAGTATACATGCTCACTACAATACATGCAGGAAGCAACGATTGCACATGCTGGCTACCATCCATGCATGATCACCGGCGATAAACATCGATTCTCGACACAGGTTACAGCCTCATTCAAACCAGAAACAATGGCAGTGAGAGCTATGAAACTCATCAACGGTTGGCTCATTGAGCTTACATTTACACTTGTTCTGCTAATCCAAGCTGCAAAAGGATGAAAAATGTCCTGATGCTGAGACAAACGATTCTGACCTCTTTATCAGGATTCACAATGAATGGACAATCAAGAATCCATCTGTTGGACTCTGTGTGTGCGTGTGTCTGAGAGAGAGAAAGTGTGAGTAATCTCAACTCTTCTCACAGTCCAATCATCATTGTGGCAACACCGAACAATGATACCCGGGAACAAACCAAGAAATTGCATATTATTAATGCCATCTCTATACCAAAGTCAAAACAAAATTGACTTTCTACCATTGTGCTATGCTGCCTCAGGATTGCGATTCTAGCTCTTACATAAGATTTGCCCAAAAAATTACTTATTTGCATTCTCTTTTTCAAGTCTTTCTATCTCCTCATTTCTTCTGGCTTCTTCATCTTTTGCCTCTTGTTCTCTCCTTGCCTCCTCCGCCTTAGCCTCCTCCTCCTCTTCTTTCTCGTCTTGAGCATCAAATTCCTCCTGTGCAGCCATAGCCTTAAACATTGGATCCCTAAGCTGCCCAATAAGACCCCCGCCTACTTTATATTCCATCTCATCTCCAACCAGGAACAACCGCTGTTCTGCTCCAGGAACTGCTACATCTATTGCAAGCAACTTGAACTCATACTGAAAAAGCCAAAGAGAAAACTATCCTTAGGCCTAAAATAGAATACAGCTAATGCGGGGAAATTCTATTTTTTTGGATGAAAAAAAAAACTTACCTTTCCTTTTTTTTTCTTCACTTCAGCACTGACTAATCCTTTCCGTTCGGATCCTTGAATTGGAAATATGAGGAAGCATCTCTTACTTCCAATTCTCGGTTTTAACTTCTTTAGCTTCAAACCCCCACTTGACATAACGTATGCTCTCAAGTCTGTGCCAGTCAATGGTGGTCCCAAAACCTCCAGAGCTGCTGCAGATGTGTTCATCATGCGCATGGCTATCCGATATACTTTGTCAGGGTTGATGGTATACCTGGCTCGTAATGCCATAGCCTGAATGAGAAAATAAGATCAATAGCAAGTTAACATAACAGATTGAGCCATAAATCATGTGGCAACTTGGGACATTGCAATGTGCAATAGATGAGCAACTTAGTAGCTTCTGAACCAAAATAAAACACATCCCTGTTCATGAATACGGATCAATACCAGGTTGTTACTCATATGTTCCTGTCTCAGAGACTAAGCCTTCATTTAAAAATAAAGCATTTTAGATAGGGGTCATAACAAACAGGTTGATGAATTTATTCTAGCTGAAAGAACAGAAAAAATTTATTTGTATACGTTTTCATAAGGTCAAAAGAATTGGACTTGTCAAGTGTAAGCAGTACTAGGGAAAGGCATAAAAGAGTCAACAATCACAAAGAAGGTATTCCTCAACAGACAAAGAGGCAGACACAAAGTTCTGAAAGCCCAATGTCCGAAAGAAAGCTGCAGAAAGCAGACATCTACTAAGCAAAGAAGATAATCGGGCAGAACATGTAGCTAGAGCTTTTTTGTCAAAAGTCCACCCGGTATGTCTGGTCGATTTTGAGGCAAATTAAGTGGTATGTGAGAAGATACCCCCGAAGGGCACATGGGAGACAGATCTACTGCAGCTTTGTGGATTTCCGTAAACCATTTGACACAGTGCCCACAGCTAGATTGATGCGCAGACTACAGGAGATGGGAGTACCCACAGAGCTGATTTGGGGAATCATGGTATTATACAAGTCAGTAGTGGGGCATGTACGCACTCCAGAGGGGCTATCTACATTGGTTCACTCCACTATCGGGGTGAAGCACGCCTGCCGGCTCTCTCCTACTCTATTTGGTATGTATGTAGATGGGGCTTTTGACTATTTGAGAGAGATGGTGATAGAGGTGCACAGCTGGCGGGGACATGGATTCCACTATTGTTATATGCTGATGATATTGTGTTGATCTCCGGCTCTCCGGAGGGGATGCAGCATCACTTGAATGTGTTGCATAGGTTTGCCAACGACAGTAGTTTGTCTGTCAACCTTGGTAAAACCAAGGCTATGGTGTTAAACACCACCCCACATTGGATTAGGAGAGCAACACCCACATTCACTTACGGCCATGACACAGTGGAGTATACAGATGCTTACACCACCTTGGGGTGGCCTCTAGTGGACCAGCTTTTTCATTGAGGAGGGCAGCAGAGACCAGATTGACCAAAGCCTATGAAGCATTGGGTGGATTAGAGAGGATGTGTTCACAGATTCAGTTTCAGGAGCCTCGGACGAAGCTCTGTCCTTTTGACACTTTGGTGGCTTCCACATTGCTCTATGGAGTAGGTATATGGGGGCCTTCTTTGGACCATCATGGGAGGTTAGGTCGTACTTGGATACAGGCGACACAGTAACTGGGCACGAAGGTGGCTTTCTATCGAGAGCATCTACTCCAGCTTACTGAGGATGGTTTTGTGATGAGGCCCAAATACATGGACACCCACTTATCTCATGGAATACAATGCGCTATTGGCCAGATATGCACATCTTCACGCCAGCTTCGGGTTGAGACTGGTAGATATAGCGGAGTATCAACAGAGGCCAGGACATGCCCCCTTTGTCACATGGAGCCTGAGACGGAGTTACACTACCCATGCCACTGCCCACTTTACTATGAGATACGAGGTCACTTTCACTGCCTGTTCAGAGAGGGCTTTGGACCACTCTCTAGAGTCATGGGGTATGATGTAAGGTGCAGTGGAAGTGAATGTTGAACTTTGCTCAAGATGAGTGCTCCAAACTATGCTCAAGGGTTCCTTTTACTTACGGAAGGGAGAGCCTTCCGTTCCTTTAGTGAGAGAGTGCAAGTGATCACAAACAGAGTGAATAGACACTGTGCGTGAAGGTGCTTAGACTGAGAGATAGAGAGAGAAGAATACGACACGTGAATGTTGTCAAACCCTCCTCCGAAGGCCCCACTCTCTATGGCGAGAGCGGTCTACTATTGATTGCACAAATCTCTACAATGCTTTCGACTTGCCGACGATGAGGACGACGACGAGACGGACTGAAATCTGAAAGTGCTCATGGCTGAAATCTACAAATTTTTATCTGCTGAATTCTAACTCTATGTCGGTGACGATGTCGATGACGACGGTACGACGACGACGCGCTGAAAACTGAATGCTTGAAACGCTGGCTTACTTGCTCATGAAAAACGGTGCTCTGCTGGTCCTTTGCTTGCTGAAATTCCCTGCTGAAAACGCTGGCCTGAGGCTGAATCACGGCTTCTGCTGCATGTAAAACGCTGGTCTGAGATACCTTTGAAAATGCGGATGGCTGGATACAAACACTCGCTGCTGGTGCCCAAAATGCTAGCATGCATGAGGGAAAACACTGATCTGTGGGCTGAAATCGCCAAGTCTCCAAGGGGATGAAAAACGCTGGAGTTCTTTGCTGAAAACGCCAGGCTGAAGGGGGGGTTGTTCTTGCTGAGAGTGGGAGAGAGAAGCCTACTGCAATGAATTGCCTGATGCCCTTTCTCCTCCTTTGCTGGATAGTGCTAGCGCTAGGTTGCTTATATATTTCATTAGCAAAATTGCCCTACCTACTTCCCAACAAAAGTCACTTAAAAATAATAAGTGAAAAATGTCAAAAATAGGGAAAATAGGTTTTCTGCTCTGTAAAATGGTCCTGATGGAATCTGATGAGAATGTTGATGATCATGTTGTGTGCAACCGGAGGATATGCATCTACACAAAGTCATCTGCGGCTGCTTCAATGCTTCAACTTCGTCTTTAGTCATGCGTCTACCTTCTTCAAGAATCTCCGAGGATGAAAATTCATGAAACCACTTCCAACACAAAAACATGAACATACCCATTCCATGTAAAGTGACTGGAAAAATTCTAATCTTCTCTAAAGACTGTGCATGCAATGTAGATGAACAAATAGACGGAGTGCCAACCCGTTCATCACACAAACGCAAACAATGAGATCAAATCTTGTGTTTCTGATCTAAATCAATCAACTGTGGCAAAACACAACGGAAATGCCGATGCTTGATGCTCAATCTTTCTTGTGCTCTTTCGGATACTGTGTCATGCCAAGGAAGAGACATGGAATGCAAATTACTTAAATGCATACTTTTCAACTCTTCATGAGAAATCGGGTACATCCGTGCTCATCCATGAGTGAATCGTGCTCGACGTACAATGTCATGCCTAGGAAAAGGGATCACATAAAGATGCTGACTAATATACAGGAAACGATCACGAATGAAACACTCGTACAATGCGTGCTGACTAATCATTCGTACACATAATACTTCCTGTGAGGGTTCTCTGGACCTAGGTTCGAGAGCCAAGATCGGTTCTTCGTGATCGATCGAATCTGCTTGTGGGGGTGTTGTGGACCTCGACTCGAAAGCCAAGATCGATTCTTCGTGATTGATCGAATCTGCAATGAGGTTAGTTTTGCTAGAAAAAGCATCAACTAAACCATCATCCTTGTGAACAATCACATCATCTTTATCTTGCAAATCATCATGCTTGTGAGAGATCACATCTTTTGATCAGGCAAATCATCATGCTCATCATTATCATGCAATTCATCATGCTTGTCATTATCATTCAAATCATTATGCAAATCATGTAATTCCTGTGTCGTGCTTTGGAAAAGAAGAGACTGAGAGAGTCTCCTTTTCCTGATCCTTTGTAATTTGTGCCTGCACACTAGAAAAGAGACAGAACAACTCTTGCATCTGTTGGGCTCTCTGTTCGGCCGCCAAGCGCGCTTGCTCACGCTCACACTCAAAGTCGGCCTTTCTTTCTGCTTGTCTTGCTTCACGTTCTAACTTCATGTCCATCATCGTCATGTCGAAAGCCTCCATAAGAGTTAGTGCAATCTTGGCCTAGATGGGGAAGGGGGAGAGTTGGAAAACCCTCCTGGTGGGGAAAACTCTTCTTCGCCACTCCCATGCTCACCACCTCCATGCAAAGTATCCATTCCGCTTCGGGTGATGACCATCCACTGAAGTCTTGGGTTCTTAAGTTCACGAGGAACTTGGGTTCTTGTGGGTCTTGGTTCTTGAGGTTCTTGAGGGTCTTGAGTTCTTGAGGTTCTTGAGAGTCTTGAGGTTCTTCTTTCGCTTGTAATCTGTGTTAGAGAAGGATCTCCTCTTCACCCGAGTTCTTCTCTTTTCCGCGGGTGCACCCCTTTGCGGACTTGCGCTCACACCAAGGTTGCTTTTGCCCACCTCACTTCGATTGGCTGGCCGCTAAGTACACGGTCCGCTCTCAATGAGTGAAAAGAGGCACAAGGGGAGGTTGGACAAGCCCTTCTTTCTTGGGTTTCCTGTCACTCTTCCGAAACACGATTAGGAATCGACACGCCCAAGAGGACTTGGGTTATGTGCGACCGCAACAAGCAAAAAAAAATTATGTGGTTCTTGTGGTTCTTTCCTTGAGTGATACAGAACACTGCCAAAGCTCTGATACCAATGTAAGGTGCAGCGGAAGTGAATGTTGAACTTTGCTCAAGATGAGTGCTCCGAACTGTGCTCAAGGGTTCCTTTTACTTACGGAAGGGAGAGCCTTCCGTTCCTTTAGTGAGAGAGTGCAACTGATCACAAACAGAGTGAATAGACACTGTGCGTGAAGGTGCTGAGACTAAGAGATAGAGAGAGAAGAATACAACACGAGAATGTTGTCAAACCCTCCTCCGAAGGCCCCACTCTATGGCGAGAGTGGTCTACTATTGATTGCACAAATCTCTACAATGCTTTGGACTTGCCGACGATGTCGACGACGATGAGGACGACGACGAGACGGGCTGAAATTTGAAAGTGCTAATGGCTGAAATCTGCAAACCTTTATCTGTTGAATTTTGACTCTATGTCGGTGACGATGTCGATGACGACAGTACGACGACGACGCGCTGAAAACTGAATGCTTGAAACGCTAGCTTACTTGCTCATGAAAAACGTTGCTCTGCTGGTCCTTTGCTTGCTGAAATTCCCTGCTGAAAAAGCTGGCCTGAGGCTGAATCGCGGCTTCTGCTGCGTGTAAAACGCTAGTCTGAGTTGCCTTTGAAAACGCTGATGGCTGGATACAAACGCTGGCTGCTGGTGCCCAAAACGCTAGCATGCATGAGGGAAAACGCTGATCTGTGGGCTGAAATCGCCAAGTCTCCAAGGGGATGGAGTTCTTTGCTGAAAACGCCAGGCTGAAGGGGGGGTTGTTCTTGCTGAGAGTGGGAGAGAGAAGCCTGCTGCAATGAATTGCCTGATGCCCTTTCTCCTCCTTTGCCAGATAGTGCTAGTGCTAGGTTGCTTATATATTTCATTAGCAAAATTGCCCTACCTAGTTTCCAACATAAGTCACTTAAAAATAATAAGTGAAAAATGTCAAAAAATAGGGGAAATAGATTTTCTGCTCTGTAAAATGATCCTGATGGGAATGCTGATGATCATGCTGTGTGCAACCGGAGGATATGCATCTACTCCCTAAGTGTCTGGACATGCACGGTCTGCGAACAGACTCACAAAAGTGCCAGATCACTTCCTATTCTAGACTGACTTGACTGAACTGAATCCTTGTCATGCTGTACCTTGTCCACGGACACATAGGGTTAGATGTGTCACGTGACATATGAGGACCAGAGATGCCTGGGACTGTTTTTTATCGAGCTGTGCAGACACAAAGAGAAGAGGCTAGCCAGTCTCAGAGACGGATTACAGACTTCCTTAGAGCAGACATTGGGCAGCTGGAGGAGCAGCTACCACCACACAGCTCACACTCTCCTAGCACTAGAGGCACGCTGGTTGATCGAGCGACCAAGCTAGGGAGATCCAGACGTCCACAACTGCGGGGGACTAAACAACATCGACGGAGGTTGCATCAGAGGTTTCGGGTCACTCTGGCCCGACATGTCACAAGACGGGCCCCACGTGCCAATAGAAAAGAACAGACTTAACAGACTTTTAGCACTTTAATAACAATTGAACTAAAATAGAGAGACGACACGCGACACGGAGTGGCGGAATTCCACCCCAAAGAGTACTGGCCCCAAACGTTGGCGCCCCTTTCGGTATTTCTTTATATTGCATCAACACAGTACAAGCCGGTACTCGAGACTCTGCACCTTCACCAGGAAGCATGCCAGAGAATGAGCCCTAACCTCATATTTAAAGGCCCTAGGCCCCAAAAGCAATTTATAGTGAAAAGCCTTCAAACTCAAAAGCATCTGGTCCAAAAGCAAAGCCAAAAAGCTGCCAGCGTAAATCACGGAAATCCGTACAGTTGCCACGTAATCAAGAAACGCAAAACGCGGAAATCCGTACAGCCTGCCACGTCATCATGCTAGCGCAATTTTCGGAAATCTACCATGTCATCAGTTTTTGTGTGTGCGGATCCTGCTTTATTTTAATCCTTTATGTCACTTGGGGCCCTATCAGACGGGGTCCCCATAAGTTGGGGGACTTCTTCTGTTACTTGTTCTTCTTAGGGTTTAGGCCCCTCTGCCGGCATCTGTAAGTTGACTCCATTCTTTAGGCTTTGACACGTCAGCAGTTTGTTACATCTCCACTTCTTGAAAGAGAGTAATCGCCCGCGATTACAGCATGTCTGCAAAACAACTCAAGTTAGCTCACAAATTTACGAGGGACACTCCGAGGGACAACAGTTTGCTCTTTTTATTAAGGAGTTAGCTTCTCCTTTCGGCTCTTTTGATCAAGGAGTTAGCTTCTCCTTTTGTCCAAATTGGAACTCTTGATATTCCGGCGTAGTAAAATTAGCCATCACACCCAGACCGTACTGATCTTTCACGGGTGTCTTGATGCACTAACATTACATACCCAGGCAATCTCATCCAATTAGGAATATTCAGTAAATGGCACAACACAATGCAACACAAATGCTTACATATGCATGACTCCCCCAAGACAAACGATATGCGGTATGAAGCTACTCAACGACTACCTCGTCACTCCCCCCGCAAATAACCTAAAAAGGTCCGGGCCATGAGCTCAGAGGACTGTACAACCAAACGCTCCATAGACCGCAATCTGCATCGCTTGGAGGTTCAAGCATACAACCAAACGCTCCCCAAGCATCTGCCTACGTCGTTCGGAGGTTTCTCCCCAGGCATCGAGCTGCGTCGTTCCGAGGTTTTCAAACATACAACGAAACGCTCCCCAAGCGTCAGCCTGCGTCGTTTCGTGGTTCAAACAATACCAAAACAATATTTCTCACTTCTCCACCCGGGAGTAAAATCACCAATCAATGAAACCAGTATTAAAACCAAAGTCAAACATTTCAATCGGCACCAAAACAGGTTCAAAACAAATACCATCCATTTCAAACAAATTTCAAACAAGATCACCAAACAAGTTCTCAAACAAATTTCAAAATTAAAAAAAGCAATCTCGACATCAGTCGAGCTCGAAAAGTCGGCTGACTTTCCATCCGAAAACCTGCACCAAAAAATTAGGGTTAGGTTTATTCCATAGGGTCGTAGCGAGCACAGTATGATCCATCAGCTCTTGGAAAAACAGTGTTTCTTTGATGGCGATGGTAGTCTCAAGATAGCAATCGCACTGGACCTCCAAGGTCATTTGCTTGGGAAGAGATATCTACTGAGAGATGTCGAGAAATTTCAAGTTATAATCTGCTAGGGTTTCCATGGCAAGCATTTCAAGATACCCCACTCTGCCAGAAGTTGCACTCCGAAGGAAGATGTCAGAAACCATATAACTTCGGGCAAATTTTTTTTTCTTGAAAGCTTGCCAAGTACTTAAAGTATGCTGCTTGGTAGCTGTAGACATCAACATCTGCATGGCACTGCTTCTGAGAAAAACAATGACTTGAAACAAATCTAGATCCTTTTCTTGCAAGTGATCTTAATTGGCTTATGCCCTGTAAGACATGAGCGGTGAAGACCGGAGCGCGCCCGATGCGCGATGAAGGGTGGGAGTGTCTAATAAGTCCAGGTTGGAGGGCGAAGATACCTCAAATAAAATAAAATCCATAGCTCTAGAGGACGAAGATACCTCAAATAAAATAAAAATCCATAGCTTTGTCTGCTCTTTTGTAGGACCGGTATGCTTTCAAAAAAGCATACGCCTGATGCTCTGATACCACTGTCACAAGACGAGCCCCACATGCCAATAGAAAAGAACAGACCGAACAAACTTTTAGCACTTCAATAACAACTGAACTGAAATAGAGAGACGACATGCGACACGGAGTGGCGGAATTTCACCCCAGAGAATATTGGCCCCAAACGTTGGCGCCCCTTTCGGTATTTCTTATATTGCATCAACACAGTACAAGCTGATACTCGAGACTCTGCACCTTCGCCAGGTTGCATGCCAGAGAATGAGCCCTAACCTCATATTTAAAGGCCCTAGGTCCCAAAAGCAGTTTACAGTGAAAAGCCTTCAAACTCAAAAGCATCTGGTCCAGAAGCAAAGCCACAAAGCTGCCAGCATAAATCACGGAAATCCGTACATCCTGCCACGTCATCATGCCAATGCAATTTTTAGAAATCCACCACGTCATCAGTTTTTGTGTGTGTGCGGGTCCTGCTTTATTTTATTATTTTGTCACCTGGGGCCCCATCGGACAGGGTCCCCATAAGTTGGGAGGACTTCTTCTGTTACTTGTTCTTCTTAGGTTTAGGCCCCTCGGCCGGCATCTGTAAGTTGGCTCCATTCTTTAGGCTTTGACACGTCAACAGTTTGTTACACGACATGCATGTCCCCCGATCAGACTCACTGTGACATAAAAACGTGTTTCGGCCCTCCGAAACGGGCGAAACGAAACAATGTTTTTTTTTTCTCCCCTTTTGACCTGCTAACCCAAAACGGGTGTTTTAGGATTTTTAAACCCATTACAAAACCTTATGAGGAGGACTCTAGCTAGTTTCTTATTGATATTTGGGCATTTTATGCATAGAAACAGGGGACGGGGGGACGCGGCCCTAAACAGGCGGGACGTGACAGGGGACGCGGGAACGGAGGACGGGACGCCTATTTGAGACGCACGGACGTCCCTCACAAGGGACGGGGGCGGGACGCGTCCCACGACGCGGGTCCCCGGTGACAGGGCAGCATGGGACGTGGGCAAGGGGCGGGACGGACGAGTTTTGGGCCAATTTTGGGGGCAATAGTTTGATATTTAAGGGCACACAAGGGAATGCCTTGGCAAGCCTATCCTTCTAACTTCTAAGTGCTCTCGAGTCCCGTGGGCGGCGGGCCATCATCCATGCCACATGGGCCATCTCCTCTCTCTCTCTCTCTCTCTCTCTCTCTCTCTCTCTCTCTCTCTCTCTCTCTCTCTCTCTCTCTCTTACATCATTATGTTTTGCCCTTTGACGAGGATGATTGATGATTGATCACCACACCAACGGTGTCGCACACGTCGCACGCCCTTTGTTATATTTTGGTATTATGTAATATGAGTGCAACACCCACTTTTTCTTTGCAATCTTGTGCTCTTAGTGTTCACTGTTGTCTCAGTATTAAATTTGCAAAGAACTAGTGTTTTTTAGAGCGCGTCCCCGTCCCGTATTTTGCCACGTCCTCGTCCCCGGGACCCGCTACGTCCCCGAGACCCGTGCCCGTCCCCATGTGACTATGATTTTATGTAGTATGACCAAAACTCAACTCATGTATTATTGGTCTTTTGGAGATTCAGATCATATATTAGGAACTGCTCTGTTAGGTGCAACGGAATGAATGTTTGCGCTTTGCTCAAGATGAGTGCTACGAACTGTGCTCAAGGTTCCTTTTGTTCTTATGGAAGGGAGAGCCTTCCGTTTAAAATGAGAGAATGCTATGATCACAAACAAAGTGAATGGACACTGTGCGTGCAAGTGTATGAGACTGAGAGATAGAGAGAGAAGAGAGATACGACACCAGAGACGTTGTAAAACCCTCCTCCGAAGGCCCCACTCTCGTCGGCGAGAGTGGTCTACTTATGATTGCACAATCTGGTACAAATGGAATACATGGGACTGATGCAAGTCCAGGCTACGTCGGCGATGACAACGGGGACGACGAGACCGACCTAAGGGCTGAAATCTGCAATCTTTTATCTGCTGTCCAAAAACGCTATGGGCTGAAATCTGCTGCAGGTCCAAAAACGCTGATTTTGGGGCTGTTTTTTGTGGGTCTTTGACGCTGAAAATCTGCAGGTTTCTTTAGGCTGAAAACTGATGGTCTTTCCGGGCTGAATATGCTACTTCTTATGGCTGAACTTGAAGGTCTTCTACTGCTGCAAATCGCCAGGGCTGAACTTGCAAAGGCTGGAATCTGCAAGCACTAGGAATGTCAAAAACGCTAGGTATGGGATCTGTCAAAAACGCTAGCTGATGTGTCTCTGCAAAAACGCTAGCTGTGTCTGCTTCTTCTGGCGATTCATGCTGATGCAAAACGCTAGGCTTGGCTGGTCTTTGCTCTAGCGACAATCTCCTTGATGAGAAAACGCTAGGGCTGATTCTTCTTGCTTGGAGGAAATCCACCAAGGGGTCTTGTTGGAGAAGTTGCCTGTTGAGCTTGGCTTCTGTTGCCTCTTCTGTCAAATAGTGCTAGTCTAGGTTTGCTTATATACAAACTTACTCAATTTGCCCTACCTACTTTCCAACAAAAGTCACTTAAAAATAATAAGTGAAAAATGTCAAAAATAGGTAAAATAGGCTAAATGCACTGGAAAATTCCCTTGATGGAATCTGATGGATTCTGATGGGAATATTGATGATCCTGTTGTGTGCAACCAAAGGATATGTATCTACACTAAGTGACTGGGCATGCACGATTGTCACGTGACACATCCCAACCCTATGTGTCCGTGGACAAGTTACACCAGAGCAGGGTTCAGTCAAGTTAAGTCAAGTCTAGATTAGCAATGATCTGGCACTTTGTGAGTATATTCGTAGACCGTGCATGCCCAGTCACTTAGCATAGATGCATATCCTCCGGTTGCACACAGCATGATCATCGGAATTCCCATCAGAATCCATTAGCATCTGTTAGGGGAATTTTCCAGTGCATTTAGCCTATTTTCCTATTTATTGGGATTTTCACTTATTATTTTTAAGTGACTTTCCTACAAAAGTAGGTTGGGCAATTTTGCTAAGTTAATATATAAGCAAACTAAAGTTCACACTTTCTGGCAGAAGAGGTAGCAAGAGCACCTTGCTCAACAGGCAACTTCTCAGCAAGACCAACCTCCACGACTACTCTGGCGTTTTCTCCACAGAAGACCTAGCGTTTTTGCATCAGATCAGCCTTGGCGATTTGTGCACAGCAGATCAGCCCCAGCGTCATCACGACACAGCAGATTAGCCTAGCGTTTTTGCATTTGCAGAACCCCGGCGACAGAAGGACCAATTTCAGCCCCTGGCGTTTTTGGATTTCAGCAGCAAATTAAGACCGGCATTATTCACCTAAAGTGTAGCAGATTCAGCCCGTAAAGACCATCAGCTTTCAGCCCTAAGAAACCTCATTTTTCAGCCAAGAAAACGCAGCCAAAACAGTCATTTTCAGCCACCGAAACAGTCCAAGAAATTCAGCATCTAGAAGATCTCAGATTTGAGCCCAAGTCGTCGTCGTCACCGGCATAGTCCCATTGTATCAGTCCATTGCATTCGCATTGTACACCTTTGTGCAATCAAAGTAGACCACTCTCGCCGACGAGAGTGGGGCCTTCGGAGGAGGGTTTTACAACCCCTCGGTGTCGTATCTCTTCTCTCTCCTTCTCTCAGTCTCATTCATTTGCACGCACTAGATCCACTCACTTTGTTCGTGATCACCACACTCTCTATAAGACGGAAAGCTCTCTCTTTCCCTAAGAACTAAAAGGAACCTTGAGCAATAAGGATCACTAATCTTGAGAAAATACAACATTCATTCCGCTGCACCTAACAACGATCTACGAATAGACTCACAAAAGTGCCAGATCACTGCTAAATCTAGACTCACTTGACTGACTGAACCCTGATCATGTTGTAGCTTGTCCACGGACACATAGGGTTGGATGTGTCACGTGACATGCTCGTGTGATTTGAGTCATGATTTTTTATGAGAACATGAGTTTAGACATTGTTATTTGTTTTGCCATTGTAATTTATCATAGTTTTGGCTTGGCTAGGTATTTCAATTTCAGCTCTTACCTTGTTCATTCGTGACTCAAGTCTCACATCTAGATTTCGGTATTTCACATGTCTTGACAGGTGAATTTGTAAGTACATACATGTAAAACGAAACCTATGTTTCGCTTTCTCTAAGCTCCGAAACGAAACGTTTCAGAAACCTCGAAACCCCGAAACGTTTCATGTCACACTGGTCCGACTCAGACTACTGACAAAAGAGAAGATTGATGAGATCCGCCAGTGACCGATGCTAGATTTTTATAGGATTGTATACCCTGCTTATTCACTACTCTCCCCCCCCCCCCCCCCCCCACAACTTATATCCCACACAATCCCATTTCAGTAGCTTTTCTTTTTATTTTTGGTACTTACACTGTATCAGATTCACCGCATTGTAACTTTTTTATCTCATAGGTCATTTTGGCCTTTTGAAGACTTTAATATAACATTTCATCTCTCTCTCTCTCTCTCTCTCTCTCTCTCTCTCTCTCTCTCTCTCTCTCTCTCTCTCTCTCTCTCTCTCCGATTTTGAGGCAAATGAAGTGGTATTGAGAAGATACCCTGTCACAAGACAGGCACCACACACCACATCAACACGTCAGCAAGTTTGTGACATCCCCTCTTCTTGAAAGAAAGTAATCGTCCATGATTATAGCATATCTGCAAAACAACTCAAGTTAGACAAAAATTTCGAAGGGACAATCAGTTTGCTCTTTTTTTGTTAAGGAGTTGGCTTCTCCTTTCGGCTCTTTTGTCAAGGAGTTGGCTTCTCCTCTCGGCTCTTTTGTCAAGGAGTTGGCTTCTTCTTTCGTCCAGATCGGAACTCTTGATATTCCGACGTAGTAAAATTACCCATCACACCCTGACCGCACTGATCTTCCACGGGTGTCTTGATGCACTAAAATTACATACCCAGGCAATCTCATCCAATTAGGAATATTCAGTAGTTGGCACATCACAATGCAGCACAAATGCTCCCATATGCATATTACAAGACATATAAACATAAAGTCGCCGATGAACACTCCTCCCGCATAACCTACCAAGATCCAAGCCAAGAGAGATTCAACGACTCCCTTATCACTCCTCCTGCATAACCTAAAAGGGTCCGGGCCGGGAGATATAGAGGCCTCTTACAACCAAACGCCCCCCAGACCGCAGCCTGCGTAGTTTGGAGGTGCTGAGAGTAACCACTGCTCAGAATTCTTAATACTCCTCCCGCACCATCCAGGTCCGGGACGGGAGTAAAAACAACAATATTTTTCAAGCATTTAATACTCCCCCCGCAAATAGCCACAAGGGTCCGGGCCATGAGTATGTGCAAGCATTCTCATACATCATTTCTCAATACTCCATCCGGGAGTAAAATCACCAATCAATGCAACCAGTATTTAAAACCAGAGTCAAACAATTCAAATCGGCACCAAGACAAGTTTAAAACAGATACCATCCATTTCAAACAAATTTTCAAGCAATACTTTCTCAAAAAGAGTTCAAAAGTATCTAACTATAAAACAACTAGAGAGTTCATGCAGGGTTTTGTTCGGACAACCGAACTTTGAGGACGACTGGCTTGCCCTTTTGCATCACAATGATGGTTCGATTCCGAGCCTAGAGAGTCGCATCATTCTGGTCATGCCAAGGCATGCCCAAGAGAACGTCGCAATTACCCAACTTAATAATGTGGAAATCGGCTTTTCCATGATAATCTTGGATAGTCACTGGAAGAGCACCAATGAGCGATACCACTTTTTGAGTTTGCCCCGTGGCTAGCTCGGCTTCAATTTCTCCACCCTCTTCATCATAATCAAAGTGCATCTGCTTCAAGAATTCTAGATGGATGAAGTTCTCTGTAGCTCCGGGGTCAAAGAAAATAAGGGCTGTAAAGCCAATGACTTTGCCATATGCTCGGCACAATTCAAGGCGTATGCCATAGATATCAAGGACTAGTCCAATAGCGGGTCTAGCTCTCTTAGCTGGAGGTGGCGTTAGAGTTCTGTCGACCGTTGGTCCAGATCAGCCATTGTTTTTGCATCACATTAGCCAGCGTTTTTGCATCAAATCAACTAGTGCTTTTGCACCGTATCAGCCCTAGTGTTTTTGCACCAACATCATTATCTAGCGTTTTTGCAGAGCATTAGCATAGAGCACTCAGTATAGCCATTGTATCAACATTTATGCAAGTAATTAAAGAAAGTACTTGCTCTGGCAATAGAGCAAGGGAACCCTTGAGGGTGGTTGAGACCCGACATGCAATGTCGTCTCTCTTTTCTCTCTCTGCCTCTCTCTTCATTGTGTTCAGTTCAGTTTCTCTTAAGTAAAGTAAACTAGCCTTGCGTTTGTGAGAAATACTCGATCTGAGCTAAATCCTTAAACCCTTCCACTGCACCTGACATCTAACTTGAGTTGTTTTGCAAATATAATTGTGGACGATTAAGAAAGGCATAAAGCTAAAAACTAACACAGTACTTGGATTGTGTGAGGTTACACTTTAACAAAACCCAAGCCAAAACACGAGCCTATGTACCTTGTTGAAGCAAAATAAAGAAATACCGAAAGGGACGCCATTGTTTGGGGCCAATGCATTCTAGGAAAGGGGGGGGGGACTACGCCACTCCGTGTCTTATGTGGATTCTCTCTTTCACTTGAATCAATCTATTCTTTTTGGTCGGCACATTGTGCCTATCCCGTTACATCCAGGAGCCGTTGTCATAAATGCGAGAAGACGCTTTGTTTGGCTCAGGAATGCAAAGTCATAGGCAAACGCAAGAACTCACAAAAGGACAAAGGCAAAGGCAAGCTGGACAGAGATGACGGCGATAAAGACTTGACAAAGGAGATCGGCATGGCACACATGGTGGCAACCACAGTGGCCACGGCGCGAGATTTCTAGTCAATTGGCAGTTGTGCAACTAGCTTTAGCCAGAGAGAGGCTTGTGAGCGGCAAAGAGGGCAAAAAAATCTCTCTACAAATGTGTTGGAGTTGAAGTTATTGGTATTTGAACCCATGGGTCGAAGTTCAATGCACATGCATCTGGAAAGGAACCAGCGCGACGTAAACACGATGGATGTGCTACAGACAATCCACTGTTGTTGGCCGGATTATGGATAGGATATGTTTCAAAGTTCATTGTCTAGGAATGTTTGAACATGATGTGTTCACAGTTCACGAATGGGAATTCTTGGACGTAGTGTGGTCCCAGTTTAATTTTTCTATGAGGCAAACAGTGCAAGATGGCATTCTTCTAAGGTAAAAAGTTAGTAGTAGCAAAACCAAGGTACATCCAATATATTGATCATCTGTTGGGGTGTCTATGGTAGCTTCTTCATTGACTTAGTCTTCCTACGTATGTGCTCCACAGAGGGTATTAAAGTTATAGCATCTCAAATCAATATCCCAATGTGATCCCAATATTTATTTTGGCTCTAGGTATTTAATTTGCTTAGTTGTCAAAATCTTGGGTAGGGCAAGTTACTAAGGGCACGCTAGTATATAAGCGCCACCTTGCCCCCATTGTAAATCACTAATTCATTGCCCAATTGGTTGGTTCAACGCTCTCTCTCTCTCTCTCTCTCTCTCTCTCTCTCTCTCTCTCTCTCTCTCTCTCTCTCTCTCTCTCTCTCATTGTACGCTTCCGCATCATCGACTTTGACACCTATGCCATCCCGACTCCGAACCCGACCATGTTCTCTGTTCCTGTCCCTTGACCCATGTTTCTATGCTAAGAAGTCCCTTTGTCACATTGTTGGATCCTTCATGCCTCCTCTTTTCTTCCTATCTCTCCTACAAGTGGGATGAGTTTCAAGAGGGTCTCAAAAGCTCCCTCCTCCCGCCTCCCCCTGCTAGTAGAGATTGAAAGAGAAATTTCATGGATTTTAGCCTTGTGTAAAATGGAAAGTCTCTCATGTCTTATGCTAATCAAGGATGAGGTATGCTTATCGGCTTTTCTCAATCGATCAAGTATGATGTAGAAGCTAGCAAACCCAAGACTTTCTCTGCGGATATCTGGTTGACTCAACTCTAGAGGAGGAAGAACGAAAGGATACGCTCGATATGATCGATGAGGACTCGTCCTCTGTTGACTCTTCTGAGGGAAGAACTTCTAATTGTAATGAAAGTGGTCAATCTAAGCAATCTTTTCAATCTTCTTTTTCCTCTACATCTAATTCTAAAAGTAGAAAAAATTTAATGAGGGTAAATCTTCTAATCAAGATAAACTGTGTCTCTCTCTTGCATAAGACCATCACAACGAATTAAAGATGGAACACTCACTTACGAAGAATATGCATTCTTTCCTACTTTTAAAAATCAAAGCCATCATTAGGTCAATTTGCACCAAAAGTGGATGCAATGTGATGCTAAAAGGGTATCTAAGTTGGCAGTCAGATGAGATTGTCCTGATTTTGTAATTTGCGCAAGTGTTTTACACCTCTTTTCAGTCCGTAAGTTCAGACTTTTCTGACTTGAAGGTGTGTACAGACCATCTTTTCGTTTTCAATAAGGAGAAACCAACATGAAAGCATTGTAAGGTGCAATACAATTTGTGTTGTCATATAGCGCTAATATCATGTCATAACTTTTGACAACATGAGCAGAATGTGTTCTCATTGATCTATCATCTCCTAGAAAGTGTCTAAGAGGCATAAGTGTGAAAATTCCTTAAAGCTTATGGATGGAAAATGAGCTTGTCACTCTAATTCAATCCTCATTCCTGCTCCTAAAGGCACATGTAGGCTGTAGCCATGTCGAGGAGTAGTAAGCCATAATATCATACTCTCTTTATCAAAAGAATGTGAAACTAATCAAGCTCAACGGAGTCAGATGCTGCAGATGACTCCTCTTCTTTCAAAGTAAGAGAGAATGTGTCGCTACAATCTTTGTATACATGGACACACCTGGAAAGAAAATAACTAGCACTAACCGCAAAGGCCACAGTTGCAGCTGCCATCCCCAAGAATCCAAACTTGGCCATCCCCTCTGAAAAGGAGACAAAAAGGTTGGCAACTCCGTACATGATCTGCCAAAGTAAAAAGCATGCTAGGATGCCTGCAGCGCCAACGAGAATCATCACATTGCGCTTCCAGAACCCTTCTACTTGGAGGCCAGCAACATCCTTGTAGCGAGATGCAGTTTTCATAAGTTCATCAATGGGCTTCTTGATAGTACTTGGAGAAAGCTTCAGTTTTTTTGTTATGGCCTCTGTAGATATGCGCCTGAAGAGTGTCTTTTGTGGCAAAACAATTGCTGCATTTCCCTTAAAATGGCTTAAAGCGTCAGTAGTAAAACTGCCAAAACCTCTGCAGGATCCATTAAATGAGGGCGGATTAGCCTGACAAGCTTCCTTAAAAGCACACCTTCTGAGTGTGAAAGTGCTGAATGCAGGGTTCATTTGATGTGGGCTTTTACAAGCTTCTGAAAACTCTGCAAAGGCAGAGCGCCTAATCAAAATGCTCCCATCGTGCGCAGAGTTTGGGAGCCCTGCTGCAACGATCTCCTGCGGGACCGTGTGCTTCGATCGAGAAACGGAGCTCCATGGTCGTGCAAGGCGCCCTTCTTCCCTTCCTCGACGAGCAAGACGCGATCCATGGCGGGCAAGAAAGCGGAGGGCCATTTCATGCGATCAAGCTGCCATCATCGCCACACCAAACCATTCAGAGGCCAAGTTACCAGTGACTTCGTTCGTATGGGTAAATAAATCCTACACTCAAGTGGTGCTACAATGGAAGGTAAAAAAGACCACCATTTCAATTTGAGAGCAATTTGAGAGAGACAGAGAGACCACTCTCCAAGAAATTGATATTCTATGAGTAGACCGCAATAGCGATGGATACGCACGAGCATGTATGTATCTAAAAATAAGGAAGTGTGTGCTCAGATACGCAATACACACACATGAATATTGAAAAAAGATAGTGAAGGATGGATTTGGGGATGCCTTAACAAACTTAGGAATGATTTCAAATACAAATCGCAATAGAAGAGGTCCGAAAAGTTTCAATTGAGGTTGTAGCTTTTGTAAAAAATGTAGGTTTAGGTTTGTCTCAAGTGCTCGAAATAGCCAAAGCCATGGTGGATTGTAACGAAATATCCATTACAACTCAAAACGATACTCTTTCTAGCTTTGACTATCAACCTAAATAATGTCTCCCTTTCTATTAAAAAATAACAATGGGTTCAAAGATGGCCGGGCGACCTGTTAGCGTTCACAGAACATCCTCTTATATCAACCCCAGCGGAAATGCTTGGTCTGCTACTACTGCAAAACAAAGGGCGTTATAAATGTTGAGACTAACCCCTGTACAAAAATGGGTGTTATAAATGTTGAGACTAAACACTATACAAAAATTATGATGTTTGGTATCAATGTTAATGTTTGGTATTAATGTTGTTTTTAAGCCATTTTCATTTTATGAGAAGGAACATTTTAGTGGTCGATGCTATTTCTGCAGGTTTCTCCCTACAAGCTCGCCTTTTCATCCGATCTTCACTTACATCACCTTTGTCTCCGTTCTCCTCCTCCATCTCATTGACACCTTGCGACAAAAGATATCATTATGAGAGTTTGTGTGTAAGGATTGCTCACATGCAAGAAATGATGCCACCTAAAAGACCCTCTATGTTACGCATATGTATGTATAAAATATATGTTTGCAATATCTCATTTAATTAAATTTAGAAGGCAAAAAGGCCAAAACTTTCAAGCTTTGCCTTCCCTAATGCACTTTCAAGCTTTAGCTTCACTAATGCACTTGCAAGCTTCACTATCAACCAAAATTGTAACTCTCCTCCCCCATATGGGCGTTCATGGAAATTCATTCCTAGAACGCTTCTCAATAGAGCCTTTTAGGATAGAATGTGTTTTTCTAATGTTATGACATTCTCCTAATTATTCAAGCCTTCGTCAATAGGAACTTTTGTGAAAAAGATTGTACTTTTACCATATCATTAGGTCCCCACCATTTTGGAAAAATGCAAAATTTTGCAAAAACACTTAAAATGCAAATGTGCATAGGGATGGTGTAGGAGATGAAAAGCTTTGAGGCATTGAAAAGTCAAAAGACTTTGTGTTCTCTATATAAACAAGTTTGTTGCGAGCATGCTTCATTTCTTTTCATTATGGTTCCTTTCTTCTACTACTTGTGGTTCCTTTCTAGCTCTTTCTAACCTTTCTTTCTCCTTAAAATTTCAATGCAAGAGAGTGTAGGCCTATAAAATTTAATTTTTTAAAAGTCATCACATTGTTCTAATTTTTCAAGTCTCCTAAATGGCTTCAAGAAAATAAAATCCAATAAAATCCAAGACTCCAAATATGCATTATCTTGAGCCTTGGCACTTGGAGTACGTTTTTTGTCATTTTCAGTCCATGTGTTTCATTGCCGCTACATCCAACCATCATCTTGCCCTTGCCTTACTTGCATCCAATTGCAACTACATCCAAAGCTCCATCTCTCGGCGGTCTTGGTCCCCTTGCTTTCCTCACTTAATGCACAGGTTTGATTGGTATCATCTTGGCAAGTTGAAACAGATGTTTGCCCTCATCCACCTTTGCGTCATAGAACACAATCAACACCACCAACATCGCCAAGTATCACATTGCTTATTGTATTGCCTACCACACATGCTACATCTCGTTTTGAGAGCCGCAATCTTGGCATGCACTCATTAGCTCCTTCTAAGGTTCTGGAGGAGGTCGAGGGGCTTACACAAGACAAGGCATAATTACTATTGCATACCAGAATGACAAAAATGCACCAAGAAATTTATGGTGTAGGAAATGCAAGCTGCTCTATTCATTGCAAACCAAGATGAGAGAGAGAGAGAGAGAGAGAGCATCAATTGCATGGCCCTAGTTGTGAATGCTTACTCATATTAAGGCTACGATCTGCTTGCAATGGCTTGAAGGAGAGGATGAAGACTCAAGGGAGGTCTCAATCGGTTGATGCCTCAAAGGTAAGTGGGCTAAGGGGGTTTATATAAATAATAATAATATAGTGAAAGAGAGCGTAGCGGCAGAGGTGGCTTTCCTTTGTTGCGTGATGTGTAGATGAGGCTTTTTTTTGGAGTTGCAAGAGGGAAAAGGAGAAGGCTACTCTCAGGTTGCGAGTAGCCAATACTCTCAACCTTTGAGATGATCATTTTAGATTGCTTGCGACAAGGAGACAACAATGCACCTCCTTGATGCTATGAAGTGGGTGGCCATGGACAAGCTTCAGTTTGAACACGTGGATCTTGCAAGTGGACTCAGTGGGTCCCACAGACCAAGGAATGCGCCCATAACTGAAGGCAATGAATCTTAAAGGCACTACTTATTTTCGTAGCTCAAGATTCAAGGCACATGTTGTACATGTCAACGAGAGATCGGGCCAAAGCAGTAGCCAACCTCCACTATGGTTGATTGGGACTGCAGCCACGTGGAGGCTAGTCCACACAATGTCAATTGTAACTCACATACAATTGTAGGAAGCGATGTATGTATTGTAGTAGAAGCCAGTCCATGCCGCATTGGAGCCTTTTGCACTACCAAGAGTGCCACGTCAGAGGGCAACGTAGTGCAGGTCTCTCTCTCTCTCTCTCTCTCTCTCTCTCTCTCTCTCTCTCTCTCTCTCTCCGTAGCCATGATTCAAGGCTCTATTTTCTCCCTCTCGCCATGGCAATGACCCCTCCCTCTCATGGTATAGAACTGGCTTTACGATTATTCTGCAAGTTTGATCTACATTTTGCAAAATACCAACGCCATTGTTGGACACTCCCATTGCACTAAAAGATTTCCCTTGAAATGCTTAGGATCTGCCCCCCTCACAAGTCACATTTCTACTTATACTTCCTCATCTTACAATTTTTTTGTAATTTAGAGGCTACAATACTCCATTTTTCCTTCAACTTTGTCTGGTTTGGGTAGCTCATTCTGCATTCTCTTTTGTGTTGTCTTTGACCCCTTTGCCTAGCTGCCTTTGTATTGTTGTAGATCTGCTTGCCCTAGTGAACAATCATCATGATGGAGGTATGAAATAAGGCTACTACCATTCTCTCTCTCTTTTGGTAGCTTGTTCCTAGAGCAGCATTAGTTGGTCATTGGATCTACATAAGCTTGTACATACGCCCATCACTCTAGGGCTATCTTATCTTTCCATTGCACACCAAGTAATACACTCTATGTTGTGTTCTTTGATCTCTTCCTTCATCTTCTCCGAGCTGTGTGTGTTTTTCTGCAACCCTAATTCCAACAATTGGTATCAGAGCAAGTTTAGAAAGTTTAATGAGCTACCTAAATGGGGGGAACATATGTTTCAAGTATTCAAAGTGGATTGCAGGGTATGATGTGCTTGAACCGGTTGATGTTATTTCAAGAATCTTTGAAGAGGTCTCTTATGTGGATACTATGTCAGAGCTAGAGGAGATCAAGGAGAACAGGTTACAAAGTGGAACTGACATTGTTAAAGTGCATTCAATGGATATGTATGAAGAACTGGATATATATGAAGCATTTACACATATAAAGGAGGATTTGGGTGAAGTTGTTGAAGTCTAAGTAGAGAAAAAATATAAATATGTTGCAAAGAAGGTGAGGCCGGTGGCTACATCTTTGCCACAAGGAAGTGATGGAGTGATGGAGAAAGCTTCTCGACAGCCTATGCTGAGAGATTTAAAGAACATTGGACATAAGGAAGTGATGGAGAAAGCTTCTTGACAGCCTATGCTAAGAGATCCAAAGAACATTGGACATAAATTCACTGAAGAGACATTGAAGCAACTGAAGATTGGGGAGGAGGATTTCCTTACTGAAGAGGAGATCAAATGATTTTGAGACAATCTCAAAAGAAGAAGAAAACACGAGAAAGAGATCGCAAAAAGCAGCAAAGTCAGACCCTAGTTCAAAGACCAACATAGAGACTGGTGACGACCCCGTGTATATGAACGACATTGAAGAGGATTCTGATTCGAATGAGACCATGGAGACTAAAACAGTCACTAGGAAAGAAACAAACCAAGAAGACCATCATGAGCCACAATGGCCAGGACCCAAGGAACCCAAGAAGAAAATAGGAACTTACGCAAACCCTATAGAGGAGATCGAGCGAGTCAAGCAATTAATGGATTTGGTAGAAGAGACCCAAAGGGATCTAGAGCCAGCACCTAGGAAGATCCAAATTACAGACACAATGTTCCCTATGCAAAATCAACCTCACAAAGTCCATAGACCACTAGCCATACCTAGTGTCATCCAAGAAGAAAGTGACTTTAAGTCATTGGGAAGTGGGCGTACTCCATTCTTGTTGGATAGAATGTTTATAGAGGGATTACTTGACCCTATCAAAGAAATGGAGATCCCCATCTTCCCCATGTCAAGGAACTGAAGCCCAAAAAGTGCCGTTCAATATTGCCAAATTGATGAATTTCATGGCTTTAGAAGTTAGAACCACCATCATGTCTAAACTATATGGAGACCCCGAGCTATTCTTAGCTCTTTGAGCTTTCCTCAATGGAGAACTGAAAGTCAGGCTACCACAATTTGCACAAATGGATGGAGCTAGGGAGGTGCCAATAGAGGAGGAACACTTACATCCACAACCCAACCTAGATGAGAACTCTGTTGTTGAAATACCTGTTAACAAGTTGGGGCAATACTTTGAAGGCGATGAATCCAATGCGACCATACCAATCACTACCAAGGGATTAACTATGAAGGGGATCCTTGATGGTGGCGTTGGGGTTAGCATTGTAACTAAAAATTGTTGGAAATCTATGGGAAGACTCGCCTTGGGACTACAAACATAGTGGTAAAGATGGCCAATGGGACTATTGTGAAACCTATTGGGATGCTAGAAGATCTCAAGATCAAGGTCTTTGGAAACAAAATAAGGCATACCTTCATGGATTTTTTCAAGCACAGTATGTCATCTGAGATGATCTTAGGACTTCCTTTCATGAGGGAAACAAAAAATAATGCATGACTGGTCTAAAACCATGTCTACTTGCAGTTTGAAGACTCTATCATTCGAGTTGATCTTGTAACTAGTCGAGCATATCCTCTAGAAAATAGATTTATAATTGATCATAGATCTGACACTACGATTCACTCGGCCCCATTGCAGTATTGTTACACGTGTAACAAGGATACTGATGTTGGGGAAGATTCCCCTTATATGGATGTTCTACTTAGGATAACCGAGTTTGACAATGTGGATTGGGTCCACCTAGCAGCAACCATAGACACTTGGGGAAATAGGGGGATGACTTGGGTAACACAAGAGGGGGATAAAATGCCACAACTCGTACCTTTAAATATCATAGGAGAAATGCATATAGCTTTTTATGACCTACAGGATGAAGGCTCGACTAACATTGGAACTAGTAGCATCTCAAAAAACTATAGTCCATACGATTCGGAGTCAGAATCATCAATTGAAATTGACTCTGAGGAAAAAGAATTTGAGTTAATTCTTGGTGTGAATGTGGGGACAAACCATTCAAGCCAGTGGTACCCTCAATCTATCCTAGAGAGGAGAAGACACAAGTAGCGATTCATCTAGTGACTCTTCACTGAAGGAAGGTCGTTGTTAACCCTCACGGCTCACGGACACCATATCACCTACAACGAACGTTGTATTATTTACTTGGTAGAGTCAGGTACCGGGCTTGTCGGTCCAATAGGAAAAGGGTAAGAGTGATCGCCAATGAGAGGCACACTCTAACTGGAACATTCAAGGGATTAGTTGGCTAAGCATGGGCGCCCAAGTGTGAATGGGGAGAGCTCATATAAAAGTCAACTAAACCTAAAATTCACTCATTCTCTCATTTGTGCAATTGAAGAGTGCTCTTGCTCCATCTTCATCCTCTTCTTCTTCATCTCCTTGTGTGTGTGTGTGTGTGTGTGTGCATGCGTGAGAGAGAGAAAGAGAGAGAGAGAGAGAGAGAGAGAGAGAGAGTGCGATCGAGCATTGCGGCGGCACGACTGCGGTGAGGCGGTTGAGCGCGGCGTAGCGGCGTCTCCCTCTTCTTTGCGGAGAGGAATCCTCCACGACAGCAAGCGTAGAGCGGTGAGTGATACACCATCGCCATCTTTGAGCTTACTAGTTTAGGCTTGTTGTGTGCTTGGAGCCATTTGTGGCTTGCACACGGTGTATCGGCAAGTTCCTTGCATTGACACGTGCGACATACGCGCACATTTTTGGTGCCGTTGCCAGGGAATGCCATACACTAAGCTTAAATGGCACTCTGTGCTTCTTTTGTGGTGCAATTTCAATTGTAAGAAAGGTAAGGAAGGAGGGTGTGTGTGTTGAGAAGAAGGATTTTGTGTTGCTACTGTGTGTTTTTTTTTTGTTAATGGAGTTTTCAAAGGTACTGTGTTTTTTCTCTGTGTAAGGTGTTAGTATTAAGGTTGTTAGTTTTGTGTAATATAAAGTACAATAAGTAGGAAGTAGATCTGTGAGAGCTAATAGAGTGTGTTAATGTGTAACAGTAGGTGTATTAGTTAGAAGTAGGTAGGTAGAGTGTGTGTGTGCTCTCGTGCAGGCCGCGGCGACCTTATCCTTTTTTTTTTTTTTAAAGTAAAAAAATTTAAAGGTAGAACTGGGATCGGGAATATCTCCCATACCCAAGTCCAGACCCAAGCCCAAGCTCAAGCTCATGCTTAGGCATCTATCGCCCTTTAAAATTATGAATTTTAGCTTCACACGTAGCTAAAAATCGACTTTTTTGAGGACCAACGGAGCTTCAGGTGATCGAATGTTGTGTTTTAAAGCACACCGTGACCCTCTGAGTGATACGCTTGTTTTGAGCTATCACACACTTTAATAAAAATAAATAAAAACGTAAAAAACACGAGTGAAAATGGAAGCCTAAAAAAGTAAGCGGTTAACCTTCGAAGTTATTCGCCAACGCTTGTAGGGTGTCAAAAGCACATGCATCTACGCTCTGGTCGTGTGCTAGAGACGGAGCAACTAGAGAGAATTTCGACTTACGCGAGTTCTCATTATCCACCTACTTTAGGTTTCGGGCCCTCGGCGGGGACCCAAGGTAGTACAAACCAAGACCCGAACATAGCGGCTAGTGACTCTTCCTCTGACTACGACATCATGGAGGGTTTCCCAATGCCTAATCCCGATAGCGCAAGCCAAGACATGCATGCCATGGGCCCACGGTCCGGGCCGAGCGTGCTTAGCCACTTGAAGGAAACCTTTAGTAGAGCTACTCGCTCCAAACATGGAGCTAATGATGTAAATGAGGGGGTGGGGAAGTAAATTCTTCATTCGTGGCCAACGTAGACCCTATGCCCTTAGAGAATATGCGTGTGAATACTTCATTCATGTGCACTCCCTGACTCTTCAGAGTTATTTCCCTCCGAGGTCATATTACCCGATGGTAGAAGCCTTGCCGAAGTGCAAGAGGTTGAGCGATATATCATTGTGGCTAGGGAAAAGGAAGTCGAGAGCTTACGCAAGGCGGAGCAACGAAGAGAGTTAAAAGCGAAAGCCCCTATGTCAATATCCTTGCTAAGAGAGCAATCGAGTGCTGCTAACTTAGCAACCGCGAAGGGCCAACCCCTAGAAAGCAACATTGCATCTAGCTCAAAGGACACCCCTAGCACCTCAATCCTAAATGGAGTGTTCTTAAATGAGAACTGGGAGTACGAACTACAAACAGAAACTCTGACCGACCTATACACAGGTCACACCTATCACGTGGGTTGGTTAGATGTCTTACAATCCACAATGGGTGCTACTAGTGTGGAGGATCAACAACAAAGAGTTTGTGAGGTCATCCATAGGGTCATTGAGTTAGAGAGACAGAACAAGGGGATCAACATGCCTTCAACGGGTCTCATGAGATTCTTAGATACAGGAAAGGCTAAACAACCGACTTTATCACAAATGGAGACTCCCTCGGTAAGTCCGATGGATCCTCCATATGTTGTTTCTCCAGGGGTCTCAGTGCAATCTGAGCCCACAAGTGATAGCTTCACCTTTCCAAGTCTAGCTCATCTTTCCCTTGATGACACCATGGCTACCATGCCTACCCCAATGATGGGCATAGTGAGAAACACGCCATGGACCTCATTTGTTAGTAAAGCACCACTACATGGTAGCTCAATGCCTGCAACAATACCTACAAATGTGTACCAATCGTATGCACCTATGGGTCATCGCACTCATGTAGTCCCTACCCCTCCCATTGTTTCCACTACCTATGCTCCACAACCACAACACCCAAGTTCTTATTTCCATGGGACTATACCGGCTAGCATTAGCATGTCACACCCGACGTCTGCTATGCCTAGGGCCACACATATGAACTTTGGGCCACCACATGGCACAACATCGTACCCAACATGGAACCCAAGGGCTTCCTATGCGCCAAGCCCAATGCCAATACCTACTCCACATGTAGTCTCTGGAGCGCCTTCATCCATGGTGCCTACTTACTTAGGTGACTTGGCAACATTTGCTCAAGCTATCGGTCAATCTATTGCTGAGAATATGCGTAACACGCCTGATAGAGAGCTAGAAGTAAGGCAATACAAATAGCCAAGCTCACACAAAAATTTAGTGGAGATGGAGATGTGAGAAAGCATATCGAAGTGTTTGAACAAATATGCGATTCTCTAGGAGAACACAATGACCTACATAAGAGTAATGCTTTAAGCCTAACCTTAAGTGGGAAGGCTGGGAATTGGTATAGAACCCCAAGGGTGGAAGAAAAAATGATTTACTCTACTCTTAGGAGACTGTTCTTAAAAGAATACATACGAGAGGGAGTGCTTTGGGGTGTAGCCTCTCAGCTCTGGAAAGCCCAACGAGAGGAAGGAGAGTAGGTGAGAGACTTTATTAGTCGCTTGAATCATTTGAATTCTCGTTGTAATCCAAATGAACGCTTCAATAATAATCAATTTCTTGATAGATTCATTAGGAGATTACTACATGAGGATAACTACAATGGCCTAGTCATTAGAGGTATCACCACTTGGGAAGCAGTCACCACCAATGCAATCCAATTGGAGGATAATTTAATGATTCAAGGAGAAAGAGTGTCTGTTGAGCCTAAATCTATTAGCTCGCAAGCATCAGGGCATCAACCAATGACCCTAAAGCCTATTGCTAAGGAGCCAAAGATATCTGAGATGAATTTAGCAGATCTCACCAAGGCTATTCAGGAGAGTCTTAGAGACAATCGTGCTCCGCAAAATCATATGTATCCAAGAAGGGAGCAACAATGGTGCTCAGTATGCTATGGACCGCATAGTACCAGTGAATGCCCTACTTTTAGAGTAAAATTCAATGGGAACTGCAATGCTTGTGGGAGGTATGGTCATCAAGCTAAGGATTGTATAGTATTTAAGAGTGCGATGGCCAATAGACCAACCTTAGCATGGACAGACACACCTCGAGTGCCTGCATTGATGCCGGCCCCACCTCTTGAACAAATAGCACAACACATGGTACCTAGGGCCCAAAATGTTGTTCAAACAACACCCTTACCACCTCCAGTGCTAGGACCGCAACGACCACATCCGAGAATCACTTCTGTGAATCAAGTGGGTTGTGAGTCATCTATTGCTTGTTTGGAAGGCTGTGAGGAATATAGATCCTAATATTGCCTATGGGATGGATGTGCTTGAAGAAAGTCCACAACACTACATGGAGGACTATTGGGGACAAGTCAAACCTGTATATCAAGTAGCTGCTCTTGCGACAAGAGGTCAAAATATCAATTACACTGCTAAGAGACCACCTCTTCAATGCTATGAGTGTAGAGGTCCACATCGTGTAGCCGAGTGTCCTATTAGGCTACAAAAGAACGCCACACTAATGCAAACCAATCAAGCGAGCACGTCTACAATGCCGATACTCATGTGTAATCGATGTGGCATAGATCATTTGATTGCCCAATGTCCAAATAATCCAAATGCACCGAAGATCACGCCACTAAACTTGATTGAAGTTACCGAGGAGCCATTACAAAGTACACCTATGGTACCTATAAACGTACTCACACGATTGATGCTCCAAAAACAAAATTATATTCTTGAGGAAAGAGACACGGCATCAATTGCCCAATCTCAAAAAAGGAAGAAAACACAAAGAGAGAGATCGCAAAAAGCAACAAAGTCAGACCCCAGTTCAAAGACCAACATAGGGACTGGTGACGACCACGTATATATGAACGACGCTGAAGAAGATTCTGATTCAGGTGAAACCATGGAGACCAAAACGACCACTAAGATAGAAACCAACAAGGAAGATCTTCATGAGCCACAATGGCCAGGTTCCAAGAAGAAGATAGAAACTTATCCAAACCCTACAGAGGAGATTGAGCGAGTCAAGCAATTAAGGAGTTTGGTAGAAGATACCCAAAGGGATCTAGAATCAGCACCTAGGCAGATCCAGATTATAGACACCGTGTTCCCTACGCAACAACAACCTCACCAAGTCCATAGACCCCTAGTCATACCTAGTGTCATCCAAGAAGAAAGTGACTTAAAGTCATGGGAAAGTGGGCGTACTCACTTCTTGATGGAAAGAATGTTTACAGAGGGACTACCTGATCCTATTGAAGAAATGGAGATCCCATCTTCCCCACATCAAGGGACTGAAGCCCAAAAGGTGCCATTAAACATTGCCAAATTGATGGATTTCATGTCTTCAGAAGTTAGAACCACCATCACGTCCATGTTACCATATACATGTGGTAGTGATGTGTGTGAACACACTAGGAACGTCGGGGAATTTTTTCCCTCTTTAGGAGGTTTTTTCCCCCGTGCATTTTATATACGCCCATCACTCTAGGGCTATCTATCTTTCCATTGCACACTAAGCTATACACTCTCTATTGTGTGCCTTGAGCTTCCTTCGTCTTCTCCAAGCTGTGTGTTTCTCTGCAACCCTAATTCCAACAATTGGTATCAGAGCAGGTCACGTCCTCCCGGGCTTAGCCGCCAGCTGCTCCAGCACACGCCTGCTCACTTTCTCCGATTTCAATGAGCTTTGGCAAGCGTTCGTAGGTCAACAAATACTTTGGTAAGCTCGAAGAGCTTGGTCTGCTCAGATTTTTGATTTGGGCTCATTTCGGCCTCCATTTCCACTACAGGCAGTACTGCACAGGCTATTTCGTCATTTTGTGCAGAATTTCTGTCAATGCCGTTTTCTGCATAACAGGTGCCTTATAGTCTTCTACGGTTTGTGCTATATAGCACGTGTTGTTCCCGCTCCATTTCTCCTATTTTTCGGCAGTTTTCACATCAGGTGCAACATTTACCATGGCTGACAACAACAACACAAATGTGTTCAAGATCTTTGCTGCTGAGAACAGGTTGGATGGGGACAACTACTCTATGTGGGATTATATGATGCAACATGTTCTTGTGTCAAAGGGTGTCTGGAACATTGTGCAGGGCATTGATGTACGTCCTGGTTCTGAGGATGTAGGCGATGTTGAGGATGTTGCAGGTCTTGCTGCAAGGATTGCAGCTGTTAGAGTTGTTTTGCCTACGGCAGAACAAGCTCGTTGGGATGTTAAGGATGCGCAGGCTCATGCATTGATTGTGTTGTCTGTGAAGCGCACCATTGTTCCTCACATCCGTTTAGCAAAATCTGCAAAACAGGCTTGGGATATTCTAGCAGGTCTTTATGCAAGCCGCAATGAGGCTAAAATTGCTTTGCTGCGTAAAGAGCTGGAGTTGAAGATTATGCATGAGGAAGATGATATGGACACTTTCCTTGTTGTGTTAAGGATATCAATGAGCAGCTTATTTCTGCAGGTGAAGTCATTTCAGACAGTTCCCTTGTGCAGACTGTTCTTGATGCCTTACCAGATTCCTACCAGACTTTTGCTAGTACTTGGAGACTGATGACCCAAGGAAATCCTGAGGTTGTCAAGTTTGATGCATTATGCACATTGCTGTTGCAAGAGTCACTTTCTAGAAAAAACAGGACTAGGCAGCGTGCAGTTTAACATGCTTTTATTGCTTCTCAAAGAAAGGGTGGTAACGGTAATGCAACCACTTCTTATGGTTCTGCTGCGAGTGGCAAAAATTCTGTTCCTAATGCTTCTGCTGGCAGCACTTCGTCTGGCAATTCTGGTGATAAGGGCAAAAAGAAGATGCGTTGCTATTATTGTAAAGCGAATAATCACTTGATCAAGTCGTGTCCTAAGTTGAAGGCCAAAGAGGCTAAGAAGAAAGAGGGTGGCTCCACTGCAAATGCCGGTTCCACTACAAATGCAGCCATTGTTGAGTCTTCTATGAAAGGAGACTGTGTTGCTGATGTTGATGCAGAATGGGCTTTTAGCGCAGAGTGCACTTACAATCCTGCTGTCCATGATGCATGCTTGTCAGTTGTTGCAGATTCACATGTGTGGTATTTCGACAGTGGTGCTACAAAGCACATTACCTCACATCGTGAATTGTTTACCTCTCTTGAGTCTGTCCCTCATGGGAATTCAGTCACTTGTGCCAACAACACCTCTTATCCAGTTCAGGGAGTTGGAAAGATTGTGCTCACTGCTGCTAAGGGCAGTTCCTTCACACTTGTTGATGCACTTTATGTACCTGGGATCAAGAAGAATCTCTTGTCTGTATCCGCACTTGCTAGACTTGGACTTGTAGTCAAATTTGTGGATTACAGATGTACAGTTCATGATCTCAGTTTTGGTGATGAAATTGTTGCATCTGGGCTTTTGTGCCATGGGTTGTATAAGCTCACTTTGTATGACAAGTGTGGACAAAATTTTGCAAATGCTGTTGCAGATTCAAGGGCTATTTCAGATGCAAAACTTTGGCATGCACGTTTTGGTCATCTGAATTTTGCCAGTTTGCTGCATTTGCAGAAATCTGATATGGTTGCTTCTTTGCCACCTCTTGAAGCACATGTCAAACATGTTTGTGAAGGATGTATTTTGGGTAAAATGCAGCGTTCTAAGTTTCCAAAGGATGGTTCTCAGTTCGGGCCACATGCAGGTTGCAGCTTGTGCATAGTGATGTTTGTGGGCCCATGCAAACTCCGTCCTTGGGCAATTACCTGTACTTCGTGACTTTCATTGATGATTACTCCAGGCATGCATGGGTATTTCCGCTTAAAGCGAAGTCCGAAGTTTTTATGTGCTTCAAACAATTTCTGGCTATGGCTGAAAATGTGTCGAAATGTACTATGGACACCCTCCGTTCCGATCGAGGGGGAGAGTATATGTCTCATGAATTTAATGCATTTCTAGCTAGTCGTGGGATAAAACACCAATGTACAGTGTCTTATACACCTCAGCAAAATGGTGTTGCTAAGAGGAAAAACAAGTCACTGACGGAAATGGTACGATGTATGGTCAAAAGTCAAGCTTTATCGTATTCTTTTTGGCTTGAGTCCATCATGTGTGCCACTTATGTACTTAATAGGTGCCCTACGAAAGCTTTGCAATCTATTACTCCATATGAAGCATGGCATGATAGAAAGCCTTCTATTGAGCACATGCATGTTTTTGTCTGTTGGCATATGCTTTGGTGCCACAAGTGCAGCGCAGAAAATTGGATGATAAGGCTGTCAAATGTATTTTTGTTGGTTATAGTGCTGAAAGCAAAGGTTACAGGTTGTATCATCCGCAAAAAAAATGTATTCTGGTTTCTGGCGATGTAGTGTTTGTGGAAGATTTTGTTCAGCCCTTGCTGTCATGTACTAGAGACAGTAATGTAAGCTCACAGGACATTTAGGACACTTTGTTGCCTCTTTTCAGTGGTGGAAATACGAATGTAAGTTCCAATGAGGCAAATGTATAGCCTATGGGGGTTTCTAAAAATGTTACAGATCAGTCTATTACTGATGCAGATGTACATGATGTACTTGATGAAGAAAGGGCTGAAAATGAGCAGGCTAGAGGCATGCCAAAATGGCTGGTGCACACTTTGCGTGACAGTAAATTGGATGCACCTTTGTCTAGTCGTACTCGTTCAGGCTCTCGCCATGCATCAGATTGTTATGCTTTGGTTGTGTCTAGCTTACATGATGTTGAGGAGCCTCTGACTTTTGATGAAGCAAAAAATTCAGAAAATTGGATGGCTGCCATGCAATCAGAATATGATGCACTTATAGAAAATGACACATGGACTTTATGTGATTTGCCTCCTGGCAAAAAGGCCATTGGTACGAAGTGGGTTTACAAGTTGAAACGCAAGCCGGATGGTGAGATCGATCCCCATAAGGCTCGACTTGTTGCAAAGGGTTATGCACAACAAAAAGGCATTGATTATGAAGAGACTTTTGCTCCCACTTGTCGTATAACTACTGTGCGTTTTCTATGTGCATTGGCAGCTCATTTTGGTTGGGATGTACATCAATGTTACTGCTTTCTTGAATGGTGACATATTTGAGGAAGTTTATGTAACGCAGCCTCGCGGTTTTGTCATAAAAGGACAAGAGGACAAAGTGTGCAGATGTAAGAAGGCTTTGTATGGGTTGAAGCAATCTCCTCGTGCTTGGTATGAGAAAGCTGACACTCATTTGGTTAAACGAGGCTTTCGTAACAGTCCAACAGAAAGCACATTGTATGTAAAGCGTGAGGATGATGTATTTCTCATTGTGGTTCTTTATGTCGATGATTTGCTGATCACTGGACCAAATGAGAGACATATTACTGAATTTAAGGCTGATTTGAATGCTACTTTCAAGATGAAAGATTTGGGACTGTTGTTGGAATTAGGCTTGCAGAGAAACACACACAGCTTGGAGAAGACGAAGGAAGCTCAAGGCACACAATAGAGAGTGTGTTACTTAGTGTGCAATGAAAAGATAGATAGCCCTAGAGTGATGGGCGTATATACAATGCACGGGGGAAAAAACTGTTGGGGTGTAGGCCAGGTGGCCGTGGGAAACCACCCTTGTACACTTGATTTTCCCTTTTCAATATAGGGAGAGAAAGAGGAAGAGTTGACTCTTCTCTTTCTTCTCCACTAACCCACAGAGTGGCTGCCTGTGCATCTCCCCCTTCCCCATTCTCTTCTTCCCCTCTCTTGCACACACTCCGTACACGCACACGCGCACTCATCAATTGGCATCAAAGCTGTGGCGACGAACCGCACGCACGACCGCTCTTCGACGATCGACTTGGAAGCAACAGAGCTCGCCGGCTATGGCGGAGCTCGGAGCTTGTGCTTGAGCTTGGCGGTGACAACGGATCCGGCATGGATAAGAAGGATCGGGCAAGATCGACGGTTCTCGGCTTCATGACGTGTGCAACGACTCCATCGGAGAGGGAGTCTTGGGTTTTTTGAAGGTCTGCAGGAAATTTGGCAGACCTGTGTTTGCAAAGCTTGGCTTGGAAGAGAGCCTTGCAGGCTTGAGCATCAAGTGCTTCAAGGAATTGAGAGAATCGAGAACAAGTTCTCAGGTTCACAGAAGGGGTAGTCCAAGCAGAAGCTACAGGTCAAATCGAGACTAGGGTCGACACAGAGAGTGGATCTTGGTATGAGAGCTTGCAAAGCTTGAAATAACTCGTGGAGTCGAGCGGAAATCCAAGTACAGAGCATGAGAATTGAGGGGAATTGAAGCAATAGTTGCATTGACAGAATCGGGCAGTAGGTGAATTTGCAAAATTTAGGAATCGAGTGCCCGAAATCGAATTGCAACAGCAGCGCCAGCAAAAGGCCAAGAGTGGTCGGTCGGGAGGAGCCGACAGAGGGCAAGCTCGATAGCTTGAGCTGGGGTGGATTTGCAGCTGGCGGGCAGTCCGAATCCGAACACACACACACACACACACAGTGTGCAACTGAGCCTTGCAACGCAAGTCCGGGCAGTACCGAGTAGGCCCACACACCCGTCCTCATATGCACACCTGCAAAACGGTTGCGGCCTAGCAGTAACACCAGCTCAAACGCCTTATAGCGCAAAATTTCAGGCTCGACAAGTTCGATGGGACATCCATTGATTTTGATCAGGCCTCTTCCTCACTTGCAATGACAAACGGCTACTGCTATCTTTTTCCTCCCAAAACATTGCACAGACTCCATGGCTGCCATCACTGAGGGCCAAGCAAGGTGAACACGCCGCGACAAACTCCTCATCTCGTCAATTTCCTGCAGCATTCGGCAGTGCAGCAAGTAATTAAAAGTTTTTTTTAACTTTAAGCCCACACACACACTTTGTGTGTGCAAGACCTCGTTCCCACCGGTTGAACCCCGAGTTCCTCACAAAGCGAGCATGACACCGTGCTTGCGAGCGAGCCCAAGCAACACACAGAGCGAGTGAGCGAGTGAGAAAGAGGGACCAGAGTCTCATCGTCGACATCGGCGATTCTCCGATTTCAACATCGACTTCTTCGACATCGTCACCCGACTTCGACGTACACACATCGAGTCTGATAAGCTTGAGAGCGATCTTGATAGATAGAGGCAGATCTGGGATCGATACCGATCAGCATTGGTAGCTCGATACTGACTTCGAGTATTGGCGTTTTACAGCTACCCGGCTAGCCACTTCCGCCCGGCGGCGGAAGGCGACATCGACATCGACACTGCTCATGCGCACCGGCTCGACACTCCTCATTGCGGCGGATTTTCGACATCCGAGCCAGACACCGGGCGCTTCCCCACACGAGCGCGTTCCCGCGATCGACGACCGTGCTTGCGACATGCGCGGGTGAGGTACCTCTATCATAGAGGAGTGACACCCGGCATCGGCACCGAGCGTACCGATCGCCTTGTACGACACAGTTTACAATACGACACCTTTGGCGGCTATTCGACTAGCATATTTCTGCCCGGCTGTAGAAATCGGCACATAGCGACACCGACACGCAGGTTACAGGCTACAGGGGGGTTTTTCAGCCCATTCACTCACAGATTCTCCAGGTTACCAGACACAGCGCTTTGGCGATTTGGCAGTCATTTTGACAGCAGATTCCCTGTGGACACATGGGTTGACAGATGCATTTTGTTGTGAGCACACCTAGTGCTACTGAGCTCTTTTGAGAGCAAATATCACCGCAGGGATCACTTTCACTGCATGCAGCAGTTCATGGCGCCGGTTTGAGCGCGATTTTACTCATGTACGCTGAGTTGCAGACACTGCCCACTGTACTACGTGTGGAGCCATTTTTGGCTATTTTGGCAGTTTTTCCCGGTCGTTTCTGAGACTCGGACCGGAAGAGCCCTTTCTGAGACTGTGGCTAGTCCATTTGTGTCTGCATTAGCCTTTTGGAGGGTCGATAGCGTGAGGTTTTCTTTGATCTGGGGTGTGCTCGAATGTCGAGACACCTTCGGTGATACAGGTAGCTGGAGTTCCCCTTTTTCGGTACCCTCGCCATAGGATATGTATCTGGACGGTTATTTATGCTTTTGATGCCGAGTTGGCAGTCACATAGCAGTTGTTTTGAGCAGCAGATGCCCAGTTAGTGCAGTTGGCACATTTATATGCATTTTGAGTTGAGTTTTGACTCCTCATACAAAGGAGACTCTGCCGAATTTACTTCCCGCGAGTCGTGCCTTCCATAGTTGGCACTTTTGAGTCTATTTCGGTTGAGATTTTACTCCCGATACAAAGGTTACTCTGCCCAAATTTCTACAGCTTCTCGCCATAGTGTGGCACCTCTCAAACCCTCTTATCAGCGATGGCTTCTTCTTCAGAAAAGGAGGAGTATTTCATTCGGAAGTTCGATGGCAGCAACTTCACCATGTGGAAAGAGCGCATGAAAGATGTTTTGATAAACAAAGGCCTCTCAGAACTGTTAAAAGAGCGCGCAGAGGATGATGATTATACACAAGCTCAATGGGAGCTTTTGGATGCAAAAGCCATGGCTACGATATGTCTACATCTAGCCGAGTCAGTCTTCTTCACTATCATCGGGAAGAAAACAACCAAGGAACTTTGGGATAGCTTATGTTCAGCATGGGAGAGCAAAAGTGCATCCAACAAAGTTTTTCTCATGAAAAAGCTTATGAAGCTCAACATGAAAGAAGGTAGCACAGTTTCCAGTCATTTAAATGAGTTCAACTCCTTGTTCGGTCAGCTGACATCTCAGGGCTTTAAGGAGTTTGACGATGAACTCAAGTCTATCTTCTTATTATGCTCTCTACGCAGTTCATGGGATATCTTTTGCACAGCCATTAGCAATTCGGCTCCGAATGGCAAGTTAGAATTCAATGCTGTCACAAATGCGTTGCTCACTGAAGAGATTCGTCGTAAATCTCTCGATAATGCTAGTCATGGAGATGCATACATGGCTGGCAGTTCAACAAAGCCAAGAGGCCGTGACAGGAACAAATACAAAAGCAAAAGTAGAGAGCGGAATCCTCGTAGTCCTAGAAGACACAGGAACCAAAGTAGAGACCGCAATGCCAAAAATGTCGAGTGTTACTATTGCCACAAGAAGGGCCATTACAAAAAGGATTGTCGCAGTTTCCTAAGAGATCAGAAAAACATGCAAAAGGATAATTCTGGCACAGGCAAAAGTACAGTTAAGATTGAGGAACTCAATATTGTTGAGTCCCCCATGCCTACCACTGCAGTAGAGGATGCTCCTCCTCTAGTGATGCTCATTATGCCCACAGAGATTCATCCCGAGGTGACAGCAGATGCCTCCGATGTTCTCATTTTCACTTCAGATCTCATTCCAGATGCTTTGGTTGCACAGGATGAGGGTTATGCACAGAATTGGATCCTTGATTCTGTTGCAAGTTTTCATGTCACACCACATAGAGAGTGGTTTTCCTCTTATGCATCCATGCATGGAATAGTCAAGCTTGGTGATTCCTATGAGCTTGACATTATTGGCATTGGTGATGTGAAACTTCAGATGCATAATGGCACTACTTTTGTGCTGCAGAATGTCAGACATGTGCCCAAGCTTACGAAAAGCTTGCTTTCTATAGGGCAATTGGATGATCTTGGTTACACTACAGTTTTTGGTAATCGTTCTTGGATGATCCGCAAGAACAACCTTATCATGATGAAAGGCAATAAAAATGGATCCCTGTACTCTTTGTTTGTTTCGAGTGTCGACGAACACTCTATCTATGTTGCCGAGCTGCCGTCTCCTGAGTTGTGGCATAGCCGGCTAGGGCATATTAGCCAAAAGGGAATGAAAACACTTCAGTGTTTTGGCTACTTACCTGTATTAGATTACACGGACTTTCCATTGTGTGAGCATTGTCTGTATGGCAAACAGACTAGATTGACATCTTCGCCATTGAATAAGAAACTAGGCAAACCTCTAGACTTGGTGCACAGTGATTTGTGTGGTCCAATGCCACATAAAGCTCTAGGGGGGGCGAACTACTTTCTCACATTCATAGATGATTCTACCAGAAAGGTGTGGGTGTATCTTCTTAAGCGTAAGGAAGAAGTCTTTTCGACATTCCAAAAATTCCTCGCCATGGTTGAGAACCAATCAGGATCAAAGCTCAAAGCTTTTCGAACGGACAATGGTGGAGAATACGCCTCCACAGAGTTCAAGGATTTTTTCAATAGAAAAGGCATTCGGAGGCAGTTTACTGCTCCATACACACCTGCACAAAATGGGATAGCTGAAAGAATGAATCGTACGATTCAAGAGCGAGTTGTCTCTATGATGTCTATGGCGAAGCTTACTCCAGAGTTTTGGGGGAAAGCTATTCTGACAGTAGTGCACATCATCAACAGGTCACCTAGTTCTCCTTTGAATTTCAAAATTCCAGAGGAAATATGGACTGGCAAAAGGCCAAGCTATGAGCATTTACGTGTATTTGGATGTGAGGCATATGCACATGTGCCCAAAGAACTTCGTCGGAAGTTAGATCCCAGATCACACAAATGCATCTTTATTGGCTATGGTGCAAACGGAGAGATGGGATATCGTCTCTGGCACCCAGAATCAAACAAAGTCATTCGTAGCTCACATGTGATTTTCAATAAATCAAAAATGCACAAAAAGCCCATCAAAGATGTTGAATACAGACGTGTTCGTTTTGAGGATGTAGCCTCCGAACCAACTCAGTTCAGTAGTGTTGCACCCACTCCTCAAGTGCAAGATACTACTATTGCTCCGGAGAGAGCAGAGTCCAGTATTCAGGCACTTAGACACTCTGAGAGAGTATCACATGCGCTCGAGCGGTTTGAGCCGGGTATACACCACATTTTGGTCACTGACAGTGGAGAGACAACCTGCTACAACGAAGATATACAAATGGAGGATAGCGTTAAGTGGGAGCAGGCTATGCAATCAGAATACAATTCGATTGTGGCTAATGAAACATGGGATTTGGTTGATTTACCAAAAGGAAAAAATGCTTAACCTTGCAAGTGGGTATACAAGAAGAAGTATACAGCGAAAGATCCCGAGCCTAGATACAAGGTTCGTCTAGTTGCCAAGGGTTTCAAGCAGCAAAAAGGTGTGGATTTTGATGAGATTTTCTCTCCAGTAGTCAAGATGACTACACTTCGCACCGTGCTTGGCTTGGTTGCTATCCAGGACATGGAACTTTTCCAAATGGATGTGAACACAACATTTCTTCACGGGGATCTAGATGAAGATGTCTACATGAAACAACCAGAGGGATTCGTATGTGAAACCCAAAAACCAACGAGGACAGAATTGGTTTGTAGACTTAAAAAGGAACTATATGGCCTCAAGCAAGGTTCCAGGCAATGGTATAAAAAATTCGACAAATTCATGTAGTCTCAGGGTTACATTAGAAGTAAAGAGGATCACTGCTTATACACCAAAAGGTTGAACGATGGTTCTTTAATCATCTTGATCTTGTATGTAGATGATATGCTTATCGCAGGCAAATCAATTGATGAAATCCATCAGTTGAAAAAGATGCTAAGCACTCAGTTTTCCATGAAGGATTTGGGAGATGCCAATCACTTTCTTGGTATGCACATCAAGAGAGATAGGCAACGTGGAATTCTTGAATTATCTCAAGAAAAGTACATTCACAAAGTCTTGCAACGTTTTAGTATGCAGGGGGGGAAGTCATTGAGTACCCCAATGCAAGCATACTCCAAACTTAGCAAGGAAGACTCTCCCAAGACAGTGGCTGAAAAAGAGGAAATGGTGAAAGTACCATATTCTTCAACAGTTGGCAGTTTGATGTACGCTATGGTAGCCACAAGACCAGACATTGTACATGCAGTGGGAGTGGTTAGTAGGTACATGGCAAACCCTGGCAAGAAGCATTGGGAAGCAGTGAAGAAAATCCTCAGATATTTGAAAGGTACAGCTAGCAAGTGTTTACGCTTCGGAAATAGTGATGCATCTATTGTAGGTTACACGGATGTGGATTATGCGGGTTGCGTGGATCGTAGACGATCCACATCTGGCTATGTGTTCATGTTTGCTGCAGCAGCTATCTCTTGGAGATCGTGTCTCCAAGATTGCATGTCTTCATCTACCACTGAGGCAGAATATGTTGCTGCGTCTGACGCCAGCAAGGAAGCCATATGGTTGGCTCGTCTAGTGGGAGATTTGGGCATTCATGAGGTTCCAGTACTACATTGTGATAGTCAGAATGCCATTTCTTTGGCAAAGAATCCAGTGTTTCACTCAAAGTCGAAACACATAGAGGTTAGATACCATGTCATACGAGATGCATTGGCTGACAAGCGTATCGAGCTTGTCAAGGTTCACACTGATGACAACCCCGCAGATGCTCTCACAAAGAGCCTAGCCTCGGAGCGATTTACACATTGTATAGAACTTATGGGTGTAGGATGAAGCCTCGGCAATGCTTCATCAATTTTGTATAGACTAACTATACTAATGCCACTATTGGCCACCATGACCTTCAAGTGGGAGGTTGTTGGGGTGTAGGCCAGGTGGCCGTGGGAAACCACCCTTGTACACTTGATTTTCCCTTTTCAATATAGGGACAGAAAGAGGAAGAGTTGACTCTTCTCTTTCTTCTCCACTAACCCACAGAGTGGCTGCCTGTGCATCTCCCCCTTCCCCATTCTCTTCTTCCCCTCTCTTGCACACACTCCGTACACGCACACGCGCACTCATCAAAAACCTCCTAAAGAGGGAAAAAATGCCCCGACGGTCCTAGTGTGTTCACACACACCACTACCACATGTATATGGTAACAAATCCCCCCTGGAGTGATGCGGTGAACGAGAGCTGGCACATGAGTAAAGGGAAGTGCCATGCCCTGAGGACAGGATCAGTCCACAAAGGGGAGTAAGCCCAAAGCTTTGCGGAAAGCTTCAAGCTTCTCACGAGACAATGCCTTTGTGAAAAGATCTGCAAGGTTGTCCTGTGTTGGCACATAAGCCAAGCTGATCTCTCCTGCTGAGAGCCTCTCCCTGACATAGTGGTAATGCACCTCAATGTGCTTTGTGCGAGCATGAAAAACTGGGTTCCTAGCAACTGCCAATGCACTCTGACTGTCAGTGTAGATAGTGTTGGCAGTGTCCTGTCCAACACCCAAATCAACCATAAGGCGTCTGAGCCATACACACTCAACCGTAGCTGTGAAGACTGCCCTATACTCAGCCTCACAACTCGAGGTGGCCACAGCAGGTTGCTTCTTGCTCAACCATGATATACATGAACTGCCAAGCATGAAACAAAAACCACTTGTGGACACTCGCGTGTCAAAACAACCAGCCCAATCTGAGTCCGAAAAAGCATGTAAGTCTGGCGGCAATGATCCCCCCTTGGGATAAAACAAGCTAAGATGTAAAGTGCCACTAAGGTAACGGAAAATCCTCTTGACAGCCTGCATTTGCTTAGACCCTGGGCTATGCATAAATCTGCTGACCTGTGAGACTGCAAACTGAATATCCGGCCTCGTGTTGCATACATAAATGAGGCAGCCAACAGCAGTTTGGTAAACCGTGACATCAGCAGGATCACCAGCATCATGTAGACTCAACTTCAAACCTGTTTCCATGGGAGTGGCAATAGGTTTGCAATCCTCAAGTCCAAACTTACATAGAAATGTCTCTATGTAACTTTTCTGACACAAGGAAATACCACCAACACACTGCTTAAATTGTATACCCAAATAATGATGCAACAGCCCCAAATCTTTCATCTTGAAAGTAGCATTCAAATCAGCCTTAAATTCAGCAATATGTCTCTCATTTGGTCCAGTGATCAGCAAATCATCAACATAAAGAACCACGATGAGAAATACATCACCCTCATGCTTTACATACAATGTGCTTTCTGTTGGACTGTTACGAAAGCCTTGTTTGACCAAATGAGTGTCAGCTTTCTCATACCAAGCACGAGGAGATTGCTTCAACCCATACAAAGCCTTGTTACATTTGCACACTTTGTCCTCTTGTCCTTTTATGACAAAACCGCGAGACTGCATTACATAAACTTCCTCAAATATGTCACCATTCAAGAAAGCAGTAACAATGTCTGATTGATGTACATCCCAACCAAAATGAGCTGCCAATGCACATAGAAAACGCACAGTAGTCATACGACAAGTGGGAGCAAAAGTCTCTTCATAATCTATGCCTTTTTGCTGTGCATAACCCTTTGCAACAAGTCGAGCCTTATGGCGATCGATCTCACAATCCGGCTTGCGTTTCAACTTGTAAACCCACTTCGTACCAATGGCCTTTTTGCCAGGAGGCAAATCACATAAAGTCCATGTGTCATTTTCTATAAGTGCATCATATTCTGATTGCATGGCAGCCATCCAATTTTTTGAATTTTGTGCTTCATCAAAATTCAGAGGCTCCTAACCATCATGTAAGCTAGACACAACCAAAGCATAACAATCTGATGCATAAGATGCATGGCGAGAGCGTGAACGAGTACGACTAGACAAAGGTGCATCCAATTTACTGTCACGTAAAGTGTGCACCAGCCATTTTGGCATACCTCTAGCCTGCTCATTTTCAGCCCTTTCCTCATCAAGTACATCATGTACATCTACATCAGTAATAGGCTGATCTAGAACATTTTCAGAAACCCCCATAGGCTGTACATTTGCCTCATTGGAACTTACATTCGTATTTCCACCACTGAAAAGAGGCAGCAAAGTGTCCTAAATGTCCTGTGAGCTTACATTATTGTCTCTAGTACATGACAACAAGGGCTGAATAGAATCTTCCACAAACACTACATCCCGAGAAACCAGAATACGTTTTTTTTGCGGATGATACAACCTGTAACCTTTGCTTTCAGCATTATAACCAACAAAAATACATTTGACAGCCTTATCATCCAATTTTCTGCGCTGCACTTGTGGCACCAAAGCATATGCCAAACAGCCAAAAACACGCATGTGCTCAATAGAAGGCTTTCTATCATGCCATGCTTCATATGGAGTAATAGACTGCAAAGCTTTTGTAGGACACCTATTAAGTACATAAGTGGCACACATGATGGCCTCAAGCCAAAAAGAATGCGGTAAAGCTTGATTTTTGACCATACATCGTGCCATTTCCGTCAATGACCTGTTTTTCCTCTCAGCAACACCATTTTGCTGAGGCGTATAAGGCACTGTACATTGGTGTTTTATCCCACGACTAGCCAGAAATGCATTAATTTCATGAGACATATACTCCCCCCCTCGATCGGAACGGAGGGTGCCCATAGTACATTTCGACAAATTTTCAGCCATAGCCAGAAATTGTTTGAAGCACATAAAAACTTCGGACTTCGCTTTAAGCGGAAATACCCATGCATGCCTGGAGTAATCATTAATGAAAGTCATGAAGTACAGGTAATTGCCCAAGGACGGAGTTTGCATGGGCCCACAAACATCACTATGCACAAGCTGCAACCTGCATGTGGCCCGAACTGAACCATCCTTTGGAAACTTAGAACGCTGCATCTTACCCAAAAAACAGCCCTCACAAACATGTTTGACAGGTGCTTCAAGAGGCGGCAAAGAAGCAACCATATTAGATTTCTGCAAACGTAGAAAACTGGCAAAATTCAGATGACCAAAACGTGCATGCCAAAGTTTTGCATCTAAAATAGCCCTTGAATCTGCAACAGCATTTGCAAAATTTTGTCCACACTTGTCATACAAAGTGAGCTTATACAGCCCACGGCACAAAAGGCCAGATGCAACAATTTCATCACCAAAACTGAGATCATGAACTGTACATCTGTAATCCACAAATTTGACTACAAGTCCAAGTCTAGCAAGTGCGGATACAGACAAGAGATTCTTCTTGATCCCAGGTAAAGAAAGTGCATCAACAAGTGTGAAAGAATTGCCATTAGCAGCAGTAAGCACAATCTTTCGAACTCCCTGAACTGGATAAGAGGCATTGTTGGCACAAGTGACTGAATTCCCATGAGGGACAGACTCGAGAGAGGTAAACAATTCACGATGTGAGGTAATGTGCTTTGTAGCACCACTGTCGAAATACCACACATGTGAATCTGCAGCAACTGACAAGCATGCATCATGGACGGCAGGATTGTAAGTGCACTCTACGCTAAAAGCCCATTGTGCATCAACATCAGCATTACAGTCTCCTTTCATAGAAGACTCAACAATGGCTGCATTTGTACTGGAACCAGCATTTGCAGTGGAACCACCCTCTTTCTTCTTAGCCTCTTTTGCCTTCAACTTAGGACACGACTTGATCAAGTGATCATTGGCTTTACAATAATGGCAACGCATCTTCTTTTTGCCCTTATCACCAGAATTGCCAGACGAAGTACTGCCAGCAGAAGCATAAGGAACAGAATTTTTGCCAATCGCAACAGAACCATAAGAAGTGGCTGCATTACTGTTACCACCCTTTCTTTGAGAAGCAATAAAAGCCTGTTCAACTGCACGCTGCCTAGTCCTGTTTTTTCTAGAAAGTGACTCTTGCAACAACAATGTGCATAATGCATCAAACTTGACAACTTCAGGACTTCCTTGGGTCATCAGTCTCCAAGTACTAGCAAAAGTCTGGTAGGAATCTGGTAAGGCATCAAGAACAGTCTGCACAAGGGAACTGTCTGAAATGACTTCACCTGCAGAAATAAGCTGCTCATTGATATCCTTGACACTAGCAAGGAAAGTGTCCATATCATCTTCCTCATGCATAATCTTCGACTCCAGCTCTTTACGCAGCAAAGCAATTTTAGCGTCATTGCGGCTTGCATAAAGACCTGCTAAAATATGCCAAGCCTGTTTTGCAGATTTTGCTGAACGGATGTGAGGAACAATGGTGCGCTTCATAGACAACGCAATCAATGCATGAGCCTGCGCATCCTTAACATCCCAACGAGCTTGTTCTGCCGTAGGCAAAACAACTCTAACAACTGCAATCCTTGTAGCAAGACCTGCAACATCCTCAACATCGCCTACATCCTCAGAACCAGGACGTACATCAATGCCCTGCACAATGTTCCAAACACCCTTTGACACAAGAACATGTTGCATCATATAAGCCCACATAGGGTAGTTGTCCCCATCCAACCTGTCCTCAACAGCAAACATCTTGAACACATCTGTGTTGTTGTTGTCAGCCATGGTAAATGCTGTACCTAATGTGAAAACTGCTCGAAAATAGGAGAAATGGAGCAGGAACAACCTGTGCTATATAGCACAAACCGTAGAAGACTATAAGGAACCTGTTATGCAGAAAATGGCACTGACAGAAATTTTGCACAAAATGACGAAATAGCCTGTGCAGTACTGCCTGTAGTGGAAACGGAGGCCGAAATGAGCCCAAATCAAAATTCTGAGTAGACCAAGCTATTTGAGCTGCCCCCAATTTTTTGTCGACCTGCGAACGCTCGCCAAAGCTCACTGAAATAGGAGAAAGTGAGCAAGCGTGTGCTGGAGTAGCTGGCGACTAAGCCCGGGAGGACGTGACCTGCTCTGATACCAATTGTTGGAATTAGGATTGCAGAGAAACACACACAGCTTGGAGAAGACGAAGGAAGCTCAAGGCACACAATAGAGAGTGTGTTACTTAATGTGCAATGAAAAGATAGATAGCCCTAGAGTGATGGGCGTATATACAATGCACGGGGGAAAAAACCTCCTAAAGAGGGAAAAAATGCCCCGGCGGTCCTAGTGGGTTCACACACATCACTACCACATGTATATGGTAACAAATGTTGCATCATTACTTGGGTATACATATTAAGCAGTGTGATGGTGGTATTGCCTTGTGTTAGAAAAGTTACATAGAGACATTGCTATGTAAGTTTGGACTTGAGGATTGCAAACCTATTGCCACTCCCATGGAAACAGGTTTGAAGTTGAGTCTACATGATGCTGGTGATCCTGCTGATGTCACTCTTTACCAAATTGCTGTTGGCTGCCTCATTTATGTATGCAACACGAGGCCAGTTTAGTTTGCAGTCTCACAGGTCAGCAGATTTATGCATAGCCCAAGGTCTAAGCATTGGCAGGCTGTCAAGAGGATTTTCCGCTACCTTAGTGGCACTTTACATCTTGGCTTGTTTTATCCCAAGGGGGGATCATTGCCGCCAGACTTACATGCTTTTTGGGACTCAGATTGGGCTGGTTGTTTTGACACGCGAGTGTCCACAAGTGGTTTTTGTTTCATGCTTGGCAGTTCATGTATATCATGGTTGAGCAAGAAGCAACCTACTGTGGCCACTTTGAGTTGTGAGGCTGAGTACAAGGCAGTCTTCAGAGCTACGGTTGAGTGTGTATGGCTCAGACGCCTTATGGTTGATTTGGGTGTTGGACAGGACACTGCCAACACTATCTACACTGATAGTCAGAGCGCATTGGCAGTTGCAAGGAACCCAGTTTTTCATGCTCGCACAAAGCACATTGAGGTGCATTACCACTATGTCAGGGAGAGGCTCTCAGCAGGAGAGAACAGCTTGGCTTATGTGCCAACACAGGACAACCTTGCAGATCTTTTCAGAAAGGCATTGTCTCGTGAGAATCTTGAAGCTTTCCGCAAAGCTTTGGGCTTACTCCCCTTTGTGGACTGATCCTGTCCTCAAGGCATGGCACTTCCCTTTACTCATGTGCCAGCTCTCGTTCACCGAATCACTCTAGGGGGGATTTGTTACGATATACATGTGGTAGTGATGTGTGTGAACACACTAGGACCACCGGGGCATTTTTTCCCTCATTAGGAGGTTTTTTCTCCCGTGCATTTTATATACGCCCATCACTCTAGGGCTATCTATCTTTCCATTGCACACTAAGTTATACACTCTCTATTGTGTGCCTTGAGCTTCCTTCGTCTTCTCCAAGCTGTGTGTGTTTCTCTGCAACCCTAATTCCAACAGTCCAAACTATATAAAGACCCTGAGCTTGTCTCAGCTCTTCGAGACTTCCTAAATGGAGAACTAAAGTTTGGGCTACCACAATTTGCACAGATGGATGGAGCTGGGGAGATGCCAATAGAGGAAGAACACTTAGATCCACAACCCAACCTAGATGAGAACCTTGTTATAGAAATACCTGTTAACAAGTTGGGACAATACTTTGAGGGTGATGAATCCAATGCGACCATACCAATCACTACTAAGGGATTAACTGTGAAGGGAATCCTTGATGGTGGCGCTGGGGTTAGCATTGTGACTAAAAATTGCTGGGAAACTATGGGAAGACCTCACCTTGCAACCACAACCATAGTAGTGAAGATGGCCAATGGGTCTATTGTTAAACCTATTGGGATGCTAGAAGATCTCAAGATCAAGGTCTTTGGACATAAAATAAGAGTTACCTTCATTGTTATGGATTTCTCCAAACACACTATGGCATAGGAGATGATTTTAGGACGTCCTTTCATGAGGGAAGCAAAAATGGTGCATGACTGGTCTAAAAACCATGTCTACTTGCAGTTCCAAGATTCTGTTATTCGAGTGGATCTTGTAGCAGGTCGAGCACATCCCCTAGGAAACAGGTTTATAATTGATCATAGATCTGACACCACAGTTCACTCGGCCCCATTGCAATATTGTTATACGTGTAAAGCGAAAACTGATGTTGGGGAAGATTCTCCTTATATGGATGTACTACCTGGGATGAATGAGTCGGACAATGTGGATTGGGTCCACCTAGCAGCAACCATAGACACTTGGGGGAATAGGGGGACGACCTGGGTAACACCTGAGGGGGATGAAATGCCTGTACCCTTAAATATGCTACAAGCAATGCATATAGCTTTTGACAAGACTCATCCTCATATAGCAAAGAGAACATACAAGTGGGTCCCTAAATCTTCTTTAGTGACCATAGCTAGTGCTAAAAAATAGAAGCCTTGTAAGAAATGTCCCATTCGCTCCAAGAAATTTAAGGAAACGTGGCGTTGGATTCCTAAAAAACTATTGGAAGCCCAAGGCTACTATAAAGGAAATGATCAAATCTGGGTGCCAAAACGTAGATTGTGTTCTTACTTGTCACCTGACCCATGTGAGCCCAATCCAGTAGCTCCAAAACGAATCAACAATCACGAAAAGAAAAAAATCATAGAATGCTACACACCCGCTCCAAAGCTAGTTTGGGTACCGAAAAAAGAACGATTTGTTCCATCTAGCTCAGGAAGGGGGGAGTCCCATGAAGCTTCTAGCTCCTCATGTAATACATCCATAGACGTAAAAGCTTCTCCACAACCTCCACCTACAATAGTGAACCTCCATGAAGCTACAAAGGAATCCACACCTCTCAATGTTCAAGACTCACCTGATGAACCACTTCAAGTTCGATCCTGGGAGAGTACCTTACCACCCTTGCAACTCGACGAGGCACCTAAGGTAATAGAAAACTACTGGCAAAAATCCTCACCTATTACCAACTGGAACAATTGGTTTCAAAGGGTGACGAGCACATTTCAAATGGTATGATCTACCCAAGGAAGGGGGGAGTGTTTACTGACAGTCATCATTCACTCACTCTCCTCTCAACCTTCCTCCATGACCTCTCAATCTCCCAATCTTAGGGAATGTATATATAAAGCCTTATACTCACAAAAAACAAAAATAATAAAGAGCAAGAGCAATTAGCAAACAAGTATGCACAATAAAAGTCAAATCATTGACCAAGACCTACACATTCACATCCGCTACACTGAAACAGAAACCTATGTCATCAAACACCTTTGATCCTCATCACTCGAGTGATGGAGGGTAGGTAGAATTAGTACGATAGGAGTGTTTTTGTTTTAGAGTTGAATGATTAGCAAAGTTCCTTTTTCCCACTGATGTGCCTCCTAGAGGTATTCTTTGTGTTTCCTAGTGTGTACAAGAACGTGTTGCTGTTATTAGGATTTGGTGGAATCTTTCTCTCGTTCACACTTCAAATCAAGCGCGACCATCAACACAAACAGGTGTTTCTTGTCCATTAGCATTGTCCTTATCTTTTTTGCATCCATGTTTGTCTGCTTTGATTGTGATTGGTAGCATAATATTCAACGCATTTGCTTAGTACCAAACATTAAATTCAATGTAATTTTTTGTCATAATCACTTGTCTAGGTTTAAAAATCGAGCAGTCCGACTAAGCTAGTTTGACCAACTAAGGTGTTAGAGATCTTCTCTTAATACCATGGGGAATGCCTTCCTAATAATCAATGGTTACTTAGGTTCTTAATCTGATTTAGGCAGCATTGTGTGAAGTGTACTAGGGCTTTCTAGTGGGCTTAGTCCCTATTGACCTTTAGCTTAAGTATTATAAAGGGAGTTTACTAGTGTGGTGAGCCTGGGGAGGGTAACAGTGCTATATGACCCCCCAAAGTTACAAAATTAAAATGTTGAAAACGAACAAACAAAAAATCAAAGTGCCACAATGTAAAATCTTAAGCTAGAAGAGAAACCTCAGCTTGATTAGGTACTTCACTCACATGTATCGCCTATGGTACTAGAGCCCTAGAGGTTCCCAGTATGGGCGCTTTTACTTCAAAAGCAAAAAACCCAAGGCATACAAAATAAGCACACACATCAAAATGGAATCACTGTGAAAAGACTTTGGGGGGTCAAAGAAAAAGTAATCATTCAGGCGATGATTTCGTTAGAAATTCCTTTTATCGTAGCTTAACTACAAGGTCTTCTAGGTATAGCCTCTAGTCAGCCCTCGAACATGAAATACTTGGTTCTCGCGATTAAACAACTTAATTGACCAGAGAAAATTAAGAAACTTACCCATGGTATTAATAGTCGATCTTTAGTGCCTTTCGACCGTTGAATTAGTGACCCTGAACTTGTTTAATTTTTTACCTTTACATCTGTTTATGCATTTGATTATATTGAAATTTAATGTTTATTGCTGACAAATGGTTTAAAATTCTGTTACCAATCACATTGTCTGCCTACAACTGCATATGCTTTTTGATTGTATATGAGAATGCAATTACTGTGCCAATGTTGTTTGATTTTGCAGTGACTGAAGAAGGCTAAGGACATTCATCTCAAATGATCTTCCACCTCGAGGAACGAGCTTCAACTCAATAGCTTGCGAGGACGGAATCTACGTTAGGAAGGGGGGCATGTTAACCCTCACGGCTGATGGACACCATATCACCTATGACGGACGTTGTACTATTTACTTGGTAGAACCAGGTATCGGGCTTGTCGATCCAATAGGAAAAGGGTAAGAGTGATCGCCGATGAGAGGCGCACTCTAACTGGAACATTCAAGGGATTAGTTGGCTAAGCATGGGCGCCCAAGTGTGAATAGGGCGAGCTCATATAAAAGTCAACTAAACCTAAAATTCACTCATTCTCTCATTTGTGCAATTGAAGAGTGCTCTTGCTCCATCTCCATCTTCTTCTTCTTCATCTCCTTGTGTGTGTGTGTGTATGCATGAGAGAGAGAGAGAGAGAGAGAGAGAGAGAGAGAGAGAGAGAGAGAGAGAGAGAGAGAGAGAGAGAGAGAGAGAGAGAGAGTGCGATCGAGCATTGCAGCGGCACGACGGCGGCAAGACGGTTGAGCGCGGCGTAGCAGTGTCTCCCTCTTCTTCATGGCAAGGAATCCTCCACGACAGCAAGCGTAGAGCGGTGAGTGACACACCATCACCATCTTTGAGCTTATTAGTTTAGGCTTGTTGTGTGTTTGGAGCCATTTGTGGCTCGCACACGGCGTATCAGCAAGTTCCTTGCATTGACACGTGAACATATGCGCACAGTCGCAATAAAAAATTAGACAAGAGGAGTAAGAGATATAAGAAGCGACGATATCGAGCCAATGTACGTGATAGGATAAATGAAAAGAAATCTACCACAAAATGGCTTAACTATGTGGGGGCACATGATGCTCATTGTAAGTTGGTAGATAATTGGGGTGAATACTTTTAAAACGTCATGTGGTGTAGTCCACAACCCATTGACATCACACAGGAAGCTATAGAGAAGCCAAAGTTGAGTTTTACTATAAGGAGACAACAAAATTGAGAGTTAGCTCAACAACAAAAGGAAGTGGAAGAGAAATCACAGTCTATGGAACAACAAGACCCCATAGATTTACATCCTGCACTTGAGCATTTCAAATCCTACACCACGGAGGAGCGTAAGGTTGTGTACACAAAGGCCCAAAGAACACCTATCGATGGAAGTAATGGAGTTTATGATGGTCCAATGATAGTTAAGGAAATAGAGTTAGTAGACCCAGGTGAGGAGCCCAAACCTCTTTCCATTGCCGAAGATCTGACAAAGACTGAGGAATATGTACTTAAGGAGCTTCTCAAGGAATCCAAGGATATATTTGCTTGGACATATCATTATATGAAAGGTGTTCCACCTTATAGCATGGCTAAACCAGTCTAGCAACGACCCTACCCAATGAATCCTAAGTATGCAAAGATTTTTCAAGAAGAGATTGAAAAGCTTGTCAAAAGCGGATTCATATACCCTATTGAGCACTCAGAATGGGTGTCTCCAATAGTTATTGTGCCAAAAAAAGAATGGAAAACTTAGAGTGTGCGTGGATCTCAAGAAGGTCAATGCCACCACTAGGAGAGACCATTATCCCTTTCCATATTCGAAACATGTGCTTGAAAGATTTGCAGGGAAGGAAGCTTATAGCTTTTTAGATGGGTACTCTGGCTACAATTAAATCACAATTACACTAGAGGACCAAGCTAAAACTGCTTTTATAACCGAATTTGGAGTGTTTCATTTTGTGTTATGGTTTTTGGCTTAACCAATGTTCATGCTACCTTCCAGAGATTGATAAACACTGCTTTTAGAAAGTATTTGAGGGTGTTTTGTGAAGCTTTCTTAGATGACCTTTGTGTTTATTCCTCTTGGAAAGAATATCTATCATGTTTACAAAAAGTGTTTGAAAGTGCAGATTGTATCACATCTCATTAAACCCTTTCAAATGCCAATTTTGGGTTAAACATGGAGTAATTTTAGGGCATATAGTGTCCAAAAATGGAATTTCCATAAATGAGAGCAAAGTTAAAGCCATTTCCAATTTTCCACCACCTACAAACTATAAAGGAGTTCAAAGGTTCATGGGCCATGTTGGTTATGACTGCCGGTTTATTTTAAACTTTGCCGAGATAGCTCACCTGTTGTACAAGCTTCTTATTGAGTTCCATTTGACTACGGAATGTGACCATGCTTATGAGTTATTAAAAAAGGCCTTGACAAGTGTTCCCATCCTACGAGTTCCCGATTGGAATGTAATTTTCCATGTGCATATTGATGCATGAAACTTTGCTATTGGGTGTGTTCTAGCTCAACCAGGAGAACATAAATTGAACTACCCCATTAGCTTTGCAACTCGTCAATTAAATGATGTTGAGAGGAACTACACCACTTCAGAGCGGGAAGGTTTAGCTATGATTTACGTAGTAAAGAAATTTTGCTACTACCTTCTTGCCAACAAGTTTGTTTTCTATGTGGATCATCAAGCATTGTTGTATCTAGTGAATAAACCTTGTTCCACAGGAAGAATTACACGTTGGTTATTAATTCTTCTTGAGTTTGATTTTACCATTGAGGTGAGACCCGATAAAACACATGTCATGGCGGATCATTTGCCTCGCATACCCAATGGTGAAGCCCCTACTGGAATCGATCATGAATTGCTCGATACTTTCCTATTCCTAGTCGAGACCATGTCTGAAAGGAGTGAGAAGATTGTGAACTTTTTAGTTAGTGGTTTTCCATCCAAAGAGCTTCATAAGGATATAGCTCAAAAACTATTAAAGGAATGTGAACCTTATTCTCTAATTGCAAGAACTTTCTACAAGTTAGGGTAGGACGATATTGTTAGACCTTGTGCTCGTGAGGATAAGTATTTATACATACTGTAAGAACCCCACATGGGTATAGCCGGAGGACATTTTTTAGGGGAACTAACTGCTAGAAAGGTGTTGCAATCAGGCTATTGGTGGCCTACCTTATTCAAAGATGCATCACTTTTTGCAAAAGGGTGTGATGAATGCCAACATTACAAGATCACACAACGAAAGGATAAGATGTCCTTACATCCTATTAAAGTGACTCAACCATTTGAAAAATGAGGTTTAGACTTTGTAGGCCCAATTAGTCTGGCAGCTCATAACACTCAATCTCAATATATTATTGTTGCCACTGACTATGTGACAAAGTGGGCAGAAGCCAAGGCAACTCGCAAGGCTGATGCAAAGTCAACTGCTAAGTTTCTCTATGAGAATATTATTACACGATTTGGTTGTCCCCTTGAGATTGTGAGTGACAAAGATACTCATTTTATAAATGGAGTGATAAAGAAACTCACGAAAAACTTTATGATAGCCCACCATAAGTCTACACCTTATTATCCAAAAGAAAATGGCCAAGCTGAGAGCACTAACCGTGGAAGCTCATAGCACAGATTGGGATTTGAACGTGACATCAACTCTATGGGCTTATCGTACTGCTTACAAAGTGGCTATTAATTGTACACCATTCAAGATGGTATATGGCCAATAAGCAGTTATGCCATGAAAGTTTGTAATTTTTAGTCTGCAAGTAGCTTCACAAGAAGGTTGGGATGGTAGCCCTTTAGTTGAGCGTTTATATATCCTTGAGAGGTTAGATGAAGAAAGACAATTGGCTATGCAAAATGCACTTTTGGAGAAAGATAGGAGAAAGAAATGGTTTGACCGTCATTCAAAGAACAAGGATATCAAGGATAGGGATAAAGTCCTTATGTATGGAGTGTGTAACGAGAAGAAAAAGTGAAAATATGCATGAAAGAACCATATAGAGTATGTGAAATCACCCCACAAGGTACTGTTCATGTGGAAACCCTTGATGGAGTTGAAACCATTGGATTCCTCAAAGGGAGTAAATTTAAAAGGTACTATGATCCTTTAAGCCAAGAGGAGCTACGTACCATCCATAAAAAAAAGGCAGCCAAGGCACAAGCAGGATTGTAAAAGATATAAACTCAAACTGAGGCTAATGAGCGACAACAACGTATTAGATGCCAACGAGAGGCCAACCTTGGAGTTACACATGCATTTCAAGTTGAAACAGAGGATGATTGGTTGGACTCTGACACACCTCTACAATACCCTATTGAGTTAAATAACACCTATGAAAAAGTGCTATATAACGCCTTATTGGACACAGGTCCTTAATATAATCTGCTATCATATAGAGTGTGGTGTCAATTAGGAAAGCCATCTCTAGCTGAGAGTACCATCCAAATTAAGGGTATCAACAAGAAAAAAACTACAGGTTTTGGAACCTGGCATACTTTTGTCAGTTATGACAATGGGGTTGTAGCTCAAGACTTTCTTGTCATGCCTGCTGGAACTATGGAAGGCAATATAAACCTAGGATGCAAGTGGATTCTAGCGATGAAACGCACTATTGATTGGGGGACTGGGAGTGTCACAACACAAAAACCAACTCTTAGCCCAGTCACTCAAGCGAGTCCCTGAGATATTACCGCCTGAGGAAATAAAACCCAAAACATTGCATGTCCAAGAGGTTGAACCATTTGTGCCTATAGCCCAACTCTCTAGAGCTTCAACTTTGTAGCTGAAACAAAGCATGAGACACACAAGACTCATTGTAATATAACAAAGAAAACATACAAATGGGTCCTTAAAGCTTCTTTAGTGACCATTTCTGAAGCTAAAGAACAGGAGCCTCGTAAGAGACGCCCCACTTGTCATAATAATCAATATCTAATTCTCCTAAATGATTTTCTCATATTAAACTGATCATTTAATGTGGGGAAGTGCCAAGGGAGAAAAAGCTAGAATATTGGTTAAGCTAGCAGACTGGCCACAGTAGGGATCCAAAGGAGGGAAAATAGGGATCCAAAGGGGGGGCCATCTGCAAAAGAGCCATGTGAAACAATGGGCCAAAAAGACCCTAAGGTTCAGCCCATTAAGACTTCCAAAATGCTAAGGTTCCAAAATTCAAAGGTTGTGTCCAAAGGTCAACCCTAGGGAAAATTGGATGCTTAGTGTGTGCCCTAAAAGTCTTTTCACATCCCTACATGGGAGGGGGCGAGCCCCAAAGGTAGGGGATGAGAGAGAAAGCCACACACACACACACAGGCTCCCTTTACACAAAGGGAATGAGGGACACATGTCAGCTCCCTAGGCCAGATGCCCACAAGGTGTGCCCAATTCCTATTGGAAGACCCTTGAAGTGGACCAATGAGAATTAAGCTAGAGTAAATGTAGTTTAATTAATTTAAAAACATTTAATAAAAGAAACCAATGAGAATTAAGTCTCCTAGAAGACTATTGGGCAGTCTCCCAAAGGGTCCAATGAGCATTCAAAAGCCTCATGGCTTGCCTGATTTCTATTGGCCAGGAGACAAAGGGGTCCAATGAGAGTTTAGTTTAATTATTTAATTACCTAAAGCTCTCACAAAAGGGGAAAGGGGGACACATGTCAGAAGGCTATCACTTATGCTGCTTAATTCCTATTGGTTTGACCTGGGGAGGTCCAATGAGGCAAAAGCCAGACCTAATTAGCAGCTAGGGCTCGCCCAAGAGAGAGGGAGGGCTGATTTTTGCTTGGATTGACACACACACACTCACACTTGACCATGTGTGAAGGAAGAATACTCTATCTCCTCCCAAGCTTTAATGGAGAGCTCATCACCTACTCCAAGCTTGTGAGATAGAAGCCTACATCAACACTCTCTTGGCATGTGGATGCAAATCCAACCAAGAGCCAAGCTTCAATGCATGCTCATCTTCTCTACCAAGCTAATTACTAAGCTAAGCTATGCTAATATGAGTGATAATGTGAGGAGATGTACATCTTTCTCGTAAGATACTCCTTCTTCCTCTCAATCTACTCTCATACCCTGCTAGCTCTCACCATCTTCGAAGGTGTGTGAGGTCTTGGGTCTGAGAACGGGGATAATTCAAGTTGTGTTTGATTTAGTGTTTTGCTTAGTGTATGAAGCTTCCATCTTCATTGCACTAGCTAGACTTGAAGGAACACAAAGAATTGTATTGTACAATGTCTCTCTTGATGGGAGAAACTATAATACAAAGCCTTTTGGAGGGGGGACCGGCTCCATGCAAATCCGGTCCTCAACTGTTGTCAATAGATTAATTTCTCTCTCTTTTGAAAGTATTGTCGATGCTATCTAATTAGGTGTTATGCTTTTTGTTGCTCTCTCCACCCAAGCACTCTTGTAATTCTCATTAGGAAGCTATTCTAATGAAATGCCCACTATGTTCATGCTGATTTCCGCTACACAAAAGTTATTAGGCCATTAAATGTTACATTGGTATCAGAGCACAAGGTTTCTCTTTTCTTGCTCAAGAAGGGAGGTCCTCAAGCTAGCTACAAATGGTTGGTATTATTAATTGCCTGTGAGTAAGTAGAATAGGGATTTTTCAGCCTTGCAGTGCGCCTGCCTTTGTGCAGTTAACGGGGCATCACCGTCGAGAGCTATGGTCTTAATAGTGGAGTCCTACGGGGCTTGCCTACAGCTTAACCACTATTGAGCTATTAGAAGCTTGACAGGAGCCGGTGCTGTCTTGGTGTCGAAAGACCCTCTCTTCTATTCCTTGCAATTAATGGTATTCGAGCCGCGGGTACAGTAGCTTGAGTGCTTTTTCTAAAGGGGTAAAGAGGAGTAGCAACTAGGGCTTGAAGTGCCAAAGTACACCTAAAAAGTTTACACCTAAAAGTTGTTAGAATGGCTGACAATAGTAAAGAGAGTGAAATTAATGTTGATAACTTTGATTTTGCTCATGAGCAAGCTACTAATGATGCTTCAATGCTTGTTAACTATCTTGTTTCTAGGCTTCAACAAGCCATGGGCAATCCATCTCTCCAAAGTGAAGTGCAACGGCAGCTCCGTGCTCACGGGATTCTCCAAGCTCATCACCATGACGAGAGAACACCTAGGAAGCCTCCTTGTGAGACTACCAAAAGAGGTCTCTCTCCGATTTGGGAAGAAGAAGAGAATCCATATGAAGGGCTCAAGAATTTACTTCTTGATGATGTATCTCCTTCTCAAAGGAGAACTCAAGAGCCTCCATCGAAGGAACGAGAAAGAAGTGAGTCTCCCGCCACCTCGGCGGAGATGGCTCCACGAAGACGGCGGGCTAAACGCTCTCCATCACCACCAAAGCGGAGAAGACCATCACACTCTTCTCCACGCCATAATTCAAAGAGGGATGATAAAAAACAAGAGAAGAAAAAGGCGAGAAAGAGGACACCCTCTTCTCCATCTTCTTCATCCTCTTCCTCTTATGAAAGCTATGGTGAAGACGACAAAGATCAAGACAAGAAAAAGGCGGGAAAGAGGTCACCCTCTTCTCCACCTTCTTCAAATTCTTCACCTTCTGAAGAAAGTGATGGTGCAACTTTTGAACCATCAAAAAGAAGAGGCCATAGGAAATCCTATGCCGCATGGAAGAGGTTGTCCAAGCTGAAGAAATTCAAAGAGGGAGGGAAGAGCATCTCTTTCCTTACCTATGATGGCACCTTCGGTGCTACAGACAAAGTTTTGGCCTTTATCCAGCAATTCGATGCGGCGTTTGGAGATGAGGGCTTCACGGAGTCCTCTAAGCTACGCCATGTAGCTATGCACTTTCAAAAGTCCGCCAGACAATGGTGGTCTAGCCTACGAGCCAACGGTGAAGCTCCACGAACATGGAAGGCTTTAAGAGCTTCCATTATGAAGCAGTTTTTGGCCACCGATGCCAAAGACAAAGTACTCACCGAATGGCGAAGCTTAAAGCTCTCTCCCAATGAATCCATCCACAAATATGTAGACAAGTTTTGGGACCTACAACTCAAAGCCACTGTCTTCAAAAAGTTGGATTTTGGAGAGCAAAAGCAACAATTTTGTGCAGGCTTAACCGAAGAAATGGCGGAGTATGTCAACTCCCAAAGGCCACGTACCATATCGGCGGTAATACACCATACTATGGTGGCCTCGCGAATCAATTTCCAAACGGGGGGTAAAAGAAATAATAAGCCCCCGGAAAACAAGGGTTCCAATGAGCCTAAGGGGAAGGACAATGTCCAAAAGTCTCCTAAGGGCAATTCCAACAAAGCTAAAGAGAAGGGAGTTTACAAAGGAAAGAATAAACTCTCTCCTGAAGAGCTTGAGCGTTATCGTAAGGATAACCGGTGTTTCAAGTGCGGCGAACAAGGGCATGCGTACCGCGCTTGTCCCCAAAAGAACAACCGCCAAGATCCTCCTAGAGCTTCTTTGGTTGAAATCCAAGAGGAGGAGATTCACCAAACTCACCACAAAGGATCTCCTCTATGCCATGCTTGGGGAAAGGTAAGAGAACATGATGCTTTTATTCTCTTTGACCCTGGTTCTACTCACAATTTCATATCTATGGAGTTAGCCACCAAGCTAGGCATACAATCCTACGAGATGGGAGATATCCTACCCGTAGACAGTGCCTTCAAGGGGCAAGAAGCTTCAGTCACTCCCTTAATCGGGAAATTGAGGCTTCATGTCCAAGGCTATGTGGACAAAGAGGACTTCTTTATCTCTCCTCTCAAGCATGAGGATGTAATCCTAGGGGCACCATGGTTTGACCGCCTGGCTGCCGATGTTAAATTTCCTGAAAGGAGAATCTCCTTTAAGTTCAGGGAAAAGGACAAGTATATAGATGCTAAGGAGATGGGTAACACCATCCCCATTGTACATACACCAGCTTTCAACAAGTCAATAAAGAGCTCTATTTCCGTGTACATGATTTTTGTTAAAGATTCTCAAAATGAACCTAATGCTTTAGCAAAAGAAAATAAAAGCAACCAAAAGGAATTAGAGTTATCCAATTTTCTCAAGGGGTTTCAAGATGTTTTTATTGACGACATCCCTTGTGAGCTACCTCCTAAACGAGGTAATGACGACCATGCAATTGAACTTCTTCCAGGAAGTTCACCGCCTAACAAACCTCCTTATAGAGTTTCTCAAGCTCAACAAGAGGAGATTATGCGGCAAGTGCATGAGTTAGTTGAGAAGGGCATGGTTAGGCCTAGCTCATCTCCATTTTGCTCACCTGTGCTATTAGTGCAAAAGAAAGACGGCACATATCGTATGTGTGTCGACTATAGAGCACTAAATAGGATCACCATCAAGAATAGGTTTCCCGTTCCACGGGTAGAAGACCTATTTGATAAGCTACAAGGATCGACCTACTTCAGTAGGATTGACCTAAAAAGTGGCTATCATCAAATAAGGATAGTTGATCAAGACATTGTAAAGACCGCATTTCGTACTACATTTGGTCTTTACGAATACATTGTCATGCCTTTTGGCTTGACTAATGCACCAGCCACATTCAACCGCTTGATGGAGAAGCTGTTCAGGCCTCATCGAACCTTCACTGGAGTGTTCTTTGATGATATTATCATCTACTCTAATTCATTGGAGGAACACAAGCAACACCTCCAGGTAATATTTCAAGTTTTAAGAGAGAATAAACTTTATGTTAATCGAAAGAAAAGTGAATTTTTCTTGCAAGAGATTCAATATTTAGGTCACATTATCTCTCAAGATGGAATCCAAATGGATCCATCCAAGTTAGAGGTAATAAAAGGATGGCCTAAACCAAGGAATCTTCATGAACTAAGAAGCTTTATAGGTATGTGTGCATACTATAGACGTTTCATAGAAAAGTTCTCACGAATTGCGGGACCATTACATGACCTAACAAAGAAAAATGTTAAGTATACGTGGTCTGCTAAGGAGAACAATGCTTTCGAAAAGCTTAAAGAAAAGCTTATCTCTCAACCTGTGCTTACACTACCGGATCTCTCAAAACCATTTGAGGTCCAATGTGATGCTTGTGGTGATTGCCTTGGGGCTGTTCTGCTCCAAGAAGGGCACGCCATAGGCTATGAGAGTCGAAGGCTCGACCCTGTTGAGCAAGCTCTAGGCATATACGAAAAAGAACTCCTTGCAGTTCTACATGCCTTAGACTCATGGAAGCACTATTTATTGGGGACTCCTTTCATTCTGCGAACGGATCACCAAAGTCTTAAGTACTTCATGACGCAGACCAAGCTTTCCGACAAACAAATGAGGTGGGCAAATTTCCTTTCGCAATTTCATTTTCATATTGCTCACATTGTTGGCAAGCATAATCAAGTAGCCGATGCACTCTCAAGACGACCGAGAGTGAATGCGGTTTCCATAGCAACTCACAATGATCTATCTTCAATGATAGATGAGTATGCTATTGATCCTGATTTTAGAGATGTGATTTCAGCCCTTGCATTAGGGAAGAAAGAAGAACCATTTACTTTACAAGATGGTTATCTTCTCTATGGCAATAGACTATGCGTTACTAACTCACTACGTGAGAAAGTAATGTATGAATCTCATGCTCCCCCATATGCGGGGCATAGAGGGATTCAGTCTACCCTAAAGGGAATTGAAACATATTTCTATTGGCCTACCATGAAAGTGAACATACACGAGTATGTTTCCAAATGTGTGGTATGTCAAAAGACAAAATTTGATAGAGGGAAGCAACTTGGATTGCTTCAACCCTTGCCAATCCCTAATTCACCTTGGGAGAGCATATCCATGGATTTTATCTTTGGATTGCCTAAGTCTATCCATGGGAATACGGGAATATGGACGATAGTAGACAGGTTCAGTAAACAAGCTCATTTTATACCTGTCAAAAAGACTATCAAAGCCCATCAAATGGCAACCCTCTTCATTTCACAAATTTTCAAGTACCATGGCTTGCCAATGTCCATAGTGTCGGATAGAGATCCTAGAATGACCAGTAATTTCTGGAAGGGTCTCTTTGAGAATTTAGGAACAAGGCTAAACTTCTCTTCGGCCTATCATCCACAAACTGATGGCCAAAGTGAAATAGCTAACCTAACCATTCTTGATCTACTGAAAGCCTATGTAACGGAAGTAGATCAAAGATCCCAATGGGAGAAGTACTTACCTTTAGTAGAGTATGCTTACAATAACACTGTACATACTTCCACAGGAAAAGCACCTTTCGAGGTAATTGAGGGAAGATCAAAAAGTCCCTTGCTACTTAAGGTACATGGGAAGATCTTCGCTGCAGATGAGTATAGCCGAGACCTACAAGAATCTTTCCAAAAGATTAAGGATGCTATCTCTATCTCACAGCAAAGGCAAAAGGCTGCTGCTGACAAGCACAGAAGAGCCCAAGCCTTTAAAGAAAACGATTGGGTCTTGTTAAAGTTTCCCAAGGCTCGATTAAGGCACACGACGGGCAAGAATCCTACGGGCCACCAAAAGTACTATGCTAAACTAGCAAAAAGGTATTATGGTCCCTTCCAGATTCTTAGGCCAATCAATGAGATGGCCTATCAACTTAAGTTTCCCAATCATTGGCTCATACACAATGCTTTTCATGTGAGCCTATTAAAGCCTTACAAAGGAGAGCCACCTCAAGAACCAACTATTGAAGACCCACCGGAGATCGAGGACCACGAGGAGGTGCTGCAGCCCGAGTCCATTCTCCGACATGAAGACAAGGTATTAAGAGGCGGTAAGACTATCCGACAATATCTTATTAAGTTTAAGAATTATCCTTTTGAAGATGCTAGATGGATGCAAGGCATACAATTAAAGGATAACCTAAACCTTGTCAATGCTTACAATGCTTCCCAAGAGTAAGCAAATGTACAAAATGTTAAAAATGAACAAAATTTTTGTCTTATAAGACTCTCTTTCTCTTTTTCTGTGCACAAAAATGAAGTAGTATGCATGCTTAGATCAAGTTTGCGGAGACAACGTCTCCCAAACACCAAGTAGAGCTTGTCACTCTACTATGGAAGATTGATAGGACTAATGTGCAGACATGCTTGCGGCAGCCTCAGGCTCTCAAGCGCCAAATGGACTAGTCATCCATTATGGAATGATGTCATAGGGTAACATAGGGATCCTCTACCCGCTAAGAAAAGGACTCATGCATATGCTTTATCTTCTCTACACCATAGTCGAGGACGACTATGATTTCAAGAGAGAGGTAATGTCATAATAATCAATATCTAATTCTCCTAAATGATTTTCTCATATTAAACTGATCATTTAATGTGGGGAAGTGCCAAGGGAGAAAAAGCTAGAATATTGGTTAAGCTAGCAGACTGGCCACAGTAGGGATCCAAAGGAGGGAAAATAGGGATCCAAAGGGGGGGCCATCTGCAAAAGAGCCATGTGAAACAATGGGCCAAAAAGACCCTAAGGTTCAGCCCATTAAGACTTCCAAAATGCTAAGGTTCCAAAATTCAAAGGTTGTGTCCAAAGGTCAACCCTAGGGAAAATTGGATGCTTAGTGTGTGCCCTAAAAGTCTTTTCACATCCCTACATGGGAGGGGGCGAGCCCCAAAGGTAGGGGATGAGAGAGAAAGCCACACACACACACACAGGCTCCCTTTACACAAAGGGAATGAGGGACACATGTCAGCTCCCTAGGCCAGATGCCCACAAGGTGTGCCCAATTCCTATTGGAAGACCCTTGAAGTGGACCAATGAGAATTAAGCTAGAGTAAATGTAGTTTAATTAATTTAAAAACATTTAATAAAAGAAACCAATGAGAATTAAGTCTCCTAGAAGACTATTGGGCAGTCTCCCAAAGGGTCCAATGAGCATTCAGAAGCCTCATGGCTTGCCTGATTTCTATTGGCCAGGAGACAAAGGGGTCCAATGAGAGTTTAGTTTAATTATTTAATTACCTAAAGCTCTCACAAAAGGGGAAAGGGGGACACATGTCAGAAGGCTATCACTTATGCTGCTTAATTCCTATTGGTTTGACCTGGGGAGGTCCAATGAGGCAAAAGCCAGACCTAATTAGCAGCTAGGGCTCGCCCAAGAGGGCTGATTTTTGCTTGGATTGACACACACACACTCACACTTGACCATGTGTGAAGGAAGAATACTCTATCTCCTCCCAAGCTTTAATGGAGAGCTCATCACCTACTCCAAGCTTGTGAGATAGAAGCCTACATCAACACTCTCTTGGCATGTGGATGCAAATCCAACCAAGAGCCAAGCTTCAATGCATGCTCATCTTCTCTACCAAGCTAATTACTAAGCTAAGCTATGCTAATATGAGTGATAATGTGAGGAGATGTACATCTTTCTCGTAAGATACTCCTTCTTCCTCTCAATCTACTCTCATACCCTGCTAGCTCTCACCATCTTCGAAGGTGTGTGAGGTCTTGGGTCTGAGAACGGGGATAATTCAAGTTGTGTTTGATTTAGTGTTTTGCTTAGTGTATGAAGCTTCCATCTTCATTGCACTAGCTAGACTTGAAGGAACACAAAGAATTGTATTGTACAATGTCTCTCTTGATGGGAGAAACTATAATACAAAGCCTTTTGGAGGGGGGACCGGCTCCATGCAAATCCGGTCCTCAACTGTTGTCAATAGCTTAATTTCTCTCTCTTTTGAAAGTATTGTCGATGCTATCTAATTAGGTGTTATGCTTTTTGTTGCTCTCTCCACCCAAGCACTCTTGTAATTCTCATTAGGAAGCTATTCTAATGAAATGCCCACTATGTTCATGCTGATTTCCGCTACACAAAAGTTATTAGGCCATTAAATGTTACACCACTCGCTCCAAGAAATCTAAGAAAACGTTGCGTTGGATTCCTAAACAACTATTGGAAACCCAAGGCTACTATGAAGGGAATGGTCAAATCTGGGTGCCTAAATGTAAATTGTGTTCTTACATGTCACCTATAGTAACGATAAAGCCGATTGAAGACCGTGGGAAGGGAAAGATCACAGAATACTATACACTTGATCCGGAGCTAGTTTGCGTGCCCAAGCAAGAACGACTTGTATTGCTGGGCTCAAACATAGAAAAACAAATGAAGCTTCTTGTTCTTCATGTAGTTCTTCTACATAAACACAAGCTTCTTTACAACTTCCACCTACCACCAAAATTGTACAGAAAAACAAGGAAAGAATTGCATCTCCCATTGTAAATCCATCACCTAAAACAACGTTTCAAGTAAAAGGAAGAGTATCTTACCACCCTTGCAACTAGATGAATTGCTTAAGGTGGTGAAAAAATATTGGTCAAAGTCTTCACCCATTACAACTTGGAACAATTGGTTTCAAAAGGTGACGACATCGTTCCAAAAGGTATGATCTACCCAAGGAAGGAGGGAGTGTTTGTTGACATCCATTGTTCACTTTCTCCCCTCTTAACCTTCCTCCCTGACCTCTCAATCTCCCAATCTTAGGGAATGTAGATATATAGCCCTACACTCAAGAAAAAAAAAGAGTAAAGCCACCAGAGAAAAATCTTAAAACCTACAAATTCTAGTACATGACCCAAAAATCATAATAACACATTATGCACAAGGACATGACCTTTGACATGACCCTTATAATATTTGCACACTAACCAAAATCTATCTGTGTATATAGTATGGCTAGTATGCTAGAGTCATCTGATCCTACCTTGGGTAAGAGGTATTCTCTTTACTTTTCACAAGTGTTTCACATAGTCTACCTGGTACTTGCCTGTGAATGGGATTTGGTAGATACACTAGCGTGTGAGAAAAAATTCAAAGAGTTAGAATGGTTGATACGTCTCTTGACCACGAATGATCTCTAGTTATTAGAGAACGTCTCTTCGATTGCATAAGCTTACCTTTTGAGCAAGATGACTACCCATGCCTAGTGACATTCTTACTGAACATATATGCATCTAATGATGAGGAAGATTTACATGATTACATGGATGGCACATATGGTCTCACTGATAATGATTTTATTTTCCTTGAGGATAATGAGGATAGGGGTTTATACTTAGGGCTACCCGCCAATCTCTACAATATCCTATTTGTTGGGTGAAGAAGGGAGTGAGGGAAGCTATAGACACACACACACACACACACACACACACACACACACACACACACACACACACACACACACACACACACACAGCAAGAAGCTTGATAGCTTGAAGCTCCCTCACTTTGTTATGAGAAGTTCAAGTGTGAGTATGAGAGAAAGATACGAGCCTCCCTAAGTACAATGTACCACCACACATGCGTATAGTGTGTATATGTGGTTACACGGGGAAAAAACCTCTAGCCAGCACTAGAGTAAAAAGTGTCCGTGCATAGGGAAACGGTTCACATCAAAACTACCCGAGGGACACGTCAGTGTACCAAACCCCCTGGAGTGAATGATGTGAACATGTACAGGGAGGTGACAGATCAGCCCCCACATGGTAACAAGCCTAAAGCTTTGCAAAAAGATTCAAACTTTTCCCTTGGAAGAGCTTTGGTGAACAAGTCTGCCACATTTTCTTGTGTAGGTACATACGCCAAATCAATATCTCATGCATGTAGCCGCTCTCTGACATAGTGATAATGCACCTCAATGTGTTTTGTGCAAGGATGAAACATTGGATTCCTCGCAACTACCAATGCACTCTGACTATCAGTGAAAATGGTCGTAGACTCGTGGCTTCATGCATAGATCCATCAAGAGACGTCCGAGCCATACACACTCCACCATAGCCGTGAACGCTGCCCTGTACTCAGCCTCACAACTGGATGTGGCCAAAGTTGGCTGCTTCTTACTCAACCATGATATGCATGATTTTCCAAGAAGAAAGCAATTTCCACTAGTGGACACTCGTGTATCATAACAACCAGCCCAATCACTATCTGTAAATGCATGCAAGCATGGCTGATTATCTCTAGCATAGAAGAGACCAAAGTTTATAGTGCCTTTGAGGTATCTAAAGACACGCTTCACAGCTTGCCAATGCTTAGTGCCGGGGCTATGCATAAACCTGCTCAACTGGGAAACAACATATTGTATGTCTGGCCGAGTGTTGCATACATAAATTAAGCATCCCACAGCTTGTTGGTAGAGAGAAGTGTCAAATGCATCATCACAATCCTCAATCCTCAATTGAGAACCTAGATCCTATCTCAACAGGAGTTGAAATGGACTTGTAATCCTCCAAACCAAAACGATGAAGCAGCTTCTCAATGTATTTTTCTTGATGCATGATAATACCCCCCTCAATGGAAACAAACTTGATACCAAGATAATAGCTCAAATGACCAATATTTTTGATCTCGAAAGCTTGTTGCAAGTTAGCCTTTAGTTCCTCAATTTTTAGCTCACATGACCCAGTCAAAAGCATATCATCAACATAAAGAACAAGCACAATCAAGTCATTGCCATCTTTGCGTACATAAAGTGTGTTCTCAATCGGACTACATTGAAAACCAAGAGCAATCAAGTGCTGATGCATCTTCTCATACCATGCACATGATGCTTGCTTAAGTCCATACAAAGCCTTTCGCAAGCGACATACTTTATGCTCCTGACCTTTAATGGAAAAACCAGGAGGTTGTTTGACATAAACCTCTTCATGTAAGTCACCATTCAAAAATGCAGTTATCACATCCGATTGATGCACTTTCCAACCACGATGAGTAGCCAATGCAACCACAGTACGAATGGTAGTCATGTGGTGAAGTAGGTGCAAAAGTCTCCTCATAGTCAATACCATATTGTTGCACATAACCTTTTGCAACAAGTCTCGCTTTGTAGCGTTCAATACTACCATTAGACTTTCGCTTAATTTTGTAAACCCACTTAGTACTGATTGCATGCTTACCTTTAGGTAAGTCACATAACTCCCAAGTACCATTCTTGGAAATCAAATCCAATTCGGATTGCATAGCAGCCATCCACTACTCATTTTCAGATGCATCTTCAAAAGATAGCGATTCTTGATTACATGCTGTTGCAATGAGAGCTACATCCACAAAATCACTCGATACATGGCGAGTAGATGATCTTGTTCTACCACACAAAGGAGCACTCAACTTACTATCTTGTAAAGTTTGCTTCAGCCATCTTGGCATTGCTTGTGCATCCCTGATAGAAGTACCTTCCTTATGTAATTCATGATCAACTTGTACATCATCAATGGGTTGAACTTCATGCTGATTTTCAGCCATGTTTGGATGCAAATTTTTGAGCTCTTTGAACCTCATTTGGCTGCTCTACATGGTCATTATCCAATGTACCACTTTGAAACAAAGGCATAAGTGTATCAAACATATCTTGTGACCCAATAGTTGGCTGCGTTTTACATTCAAGCAAGGGATGAGCTGAATTTTCAACAAATACCACATCACGACTTACAACAATCTTGTGCGTTAATGGATGATACATAAGATAACCTTTACTTTCAGCACTATAGCCCACAAAGATACATTTTATAGCCTTGTCTTGAAGTTTGTGACGTTGTTGCAGTTTGTGACGTTGTTGTGAAGGCACAAGAGCATATGCCAAACAACCAAACACACGCATATGGCTCACCATTGGCTTTCGACCATTCCAAGCCTCATAAGGTGTAACAACTCTCAAAGCTTAGTGGGACATCTATTCAAAACATAGTTTGCAGACATGAGCGCTTCCATCCAAAACTTATCAAGAAGATGCTTTCCTTTAACCATACAACATGCCATTTCCAAGAGAGTACGATTCTTACGCTTGGCAACACCATTTTGCTGAGGTGTATATGGCACAGTACATTGATGCATAATACCTTTGTCACGAAGAAAAACATTAAACTCATGCGACATATATTCCCCACCACGATCTGTGCGAAGAGTAATAAGTTTGTTGCCACTGAAATTTTCAGCCATAGTCACAAAGCTTTTAAAGCATGCAAAAACTTCATTCTTTGCTTTCAATGGATACACCCAAGTATGGTGAGTAGCATCATCTATGAAGGTAACAAAATATACATACTTTCCAAAAGATAGAGTCTTCACAGGACCATATACATCACTATGTACAAGCTGTAATTTTTTTTAGCATGAACAGAACCATCCTTCGAAAAAAAGGCATGATGCATTTTGCCAAGTATACAACCTTCACAAGCATGCTTCTCAATGGAGCCAAGTGTGGGCAAACCAACAACCATATCACGCTTTTGTAAATAGAGCAAGCTATTGAAGTTTAAATGACCAAAACGTGCATGCCATAACTCTGTTTCAGCCATAGAAGGAGTACGAACAAGCAAGGCATTTGATGCATGTCTCTCATAAGTATCCATGCGATACAAGCCATTGCATAACGTCCCAGACATAATAATATTATCACCATTGCTGAAGTCATGAACCACACATTTGGCATCCGAAAAATTTAAATGAAGACCCGAAGAGGCAATGGTAGGAAGCGAAATCAAGTTCTTATTTATGCCTGGCACATACAAGGCATTCTTAAGAGTCACAACACCCCCATTTGTAGCCGTAAGCTTTATGTTCCCAACTCCAATGATAGGGTAAGAGGCATTATTTGCGCAAACAACATGCCCCCCCTTTGGTGCATCTTGCAAGGACACAAAACACTTCTTACATGATGTTATGTGCTTGGAAGCACCACTATCAAAGTACCAATCAAGATCAGCCTCATGCACTGTCATACATGTAGAATGTAATGAAGAATCATATGTGCATGTAACAACACAAGCCCAAACATCTTGAGCAAGATTAGCTTCATCATCCTTTGCATTACTCGTGCTCTCAATGATAGACATGCCCGATTGCTTCTTCTTATCATTACGCTTAGCAAACTTTCTACATTCCTCAATGGTATGTCCCGACTTCCGACAATACTTGCATCTCTTCTTTTTTTGTGAATCACCATCACTAGAAGAATTAGTGGAAGAGGGAGTTTGGGGCTTTGGTTTTAATGTGCTCAAAGCTAGTCCAGACTTGCTTTTACCTCTTTGAGAGATAGCAAGTGCTTGAGTTCCCTCAATCAAACCACTTCTATTCATTCTAGATTGCTCTTCTTGTAGAAGTGACACAACCTCATCACAAGTATACATGTTGGGATTTTCTTTTGTAACCAAACAAAGAGTAGTAGCAAAGCTTTGAAAAGAATCTGGCAACCCTTTAAGCAAAGTGGAGATGAGAGAATTGTCCGAGATAATCTCATCTATGTTTGCCAATTGCTCTTTCAAATCCTTACTTTGTAACATACACATCAACGGAATCACCTTCAACCATTTGCATTTCTTCAAGTTGCTTCCTCAAGTAAGCCACACGGGCTTCATTGTGCCCGGCATACAAAGAAGCAAGTACATCCCAAGCTTGCTTGGATGAAGTGTAAGACCAAATGTGCGGAAGAATATGACGCTTCACGGAAGGAGCAATCAAAGCATATTCTTGGGCATCCTTTCCATCCCATCTAAGCCGATCCTGTGTAGGTGGAGAAGATGAAGAAACAATTGTTGAAGAGCTACTTGCATCTGTAACAGTAGAAGTAGAACTGCCAGGTCTCTTGTCTACATCCGCCACAATGTTCCATAGTTGCTTTGCAACAAGCCCATGTTTCATCATGTAAGACCACATCGGATAATTGGTCCCATCAAGCTTATCCTCAGCTTGAAGCATGCCAAACAAGTCATTGTTGCTTGCCATAGCACCCACGAACAATAAATTGGCAAGAAATGCACTCCCGACAAAACCTGCAGACCTGTAAATGATGTTATAGAAAAGCCTTAATGTGTCTAGAAACGCCGATTCATGATATCGTTGTGTAGTACTCGTTCTTAGCTTCGTTTTTAGTCCTAGGTTGAGCAAAACGGACACTCGGAGCACCCGTGGTTACACAGGGAAAAAACCTCTAGCCAACACTAGAGTAAAAAGTGTCCGTGTTTACCTTTAGTGAGTGTAACACTATTCCCTTGACCCTCTACAGGGGTGCAAATATTCTTTGTGTTTTCTAGTGTGTACAAGAATGCATTGCAATAGTTGGGATTTTGAACTTCATGCAACCTTCGTCTAGTTCACTTTGCGAATCGAGTGCAATCAACAACACGAACATGTGTTTTTTGTCCATTATCATTGCCTCTTGTCTTTTTTAGCATCCATGATTGTCTGCTTAAACTGTAATTGGTAGCAAAATATTCATCACATTTTCTTAGTATTAAACATTAGATTCAATATAATTTTATGTCATAGTCCCTTGTCTAGGTTTATGAATCAAGAAGTCTAACTAAGCTAGTTTGACCAAGATAGACATTAGAGATCTTCTCTTAATACCGTGGAAAATGCCTTCCAAATTGTGAATGGTTCCTTTAGGTTCTTAATCCGATACTATGAAGCATTGTGTGCAATGTACTAGTGCTTTTTAGTGGGCTTGATCCCTCTTGACCTTTAGCTTAAGTATTATAAAGAGAGTTTACTATCGTGGTGAGCCTAGGGAGGGTAATAGTGTATACATGACCCCCCAAAGTTTCAAAATTGAAATGCAATGAAAAACAAACAACAAAAAATATAAGTGCCAAAAATGTAAAATTTTAAGCTGGAAGAGAAATCCCAGCTTGATTTGGTACTTCACTCACATGTAATGCCTATGGTACTAAAGCACTAGAGGTTCTCAGTGTGGGCGCTTTTGCTTGAAAATTAAAAAGCCCATGGCATATAAAATAAGCACACACGTCAAAAACTGAATTAATATGGAAAACACTTCGGGGAGTCAAACAAAGAAAATAATTCAGGTGATGATTTCATATGCAATTCCTTTTATCGTAGCTTAACTAGAAGATCTTCTAGATATAGCCTCTAGTCAGCCCTCGGACATGAAATACTTTGCTTTCGCGATTAAACAACTTAATTGACCAAAGAGAATTAAGAAGCTTGCCCATGGTATTAATAGTTGACCTCTAGTGCCTCTCGACCGTTAAATTATCGACCCTAAACTTGTTTATTTTTTGACCTTTACAAGTGTTATGCGTTTGATTATATTACAGTTTAATGTTTATAGCTGAAAAATTGTTTAATATTTTGTTCTCAATCAATCTGTGTGCCTATTCATTGCATATGCTTTTTAATTATATATGTTCTATGCGAATGCAATTACTGTGCCATTTTTGGTTGATTTTGTAGTGTTTGAAGAAAGCTAAAGACTACAAACTCAGATGCTCTTCCACCTCAAAGAACGGGCTTTACTTCACTAGCTTCCGAGGATGGAATTTACATCAAAAGGGGACATGTTAACCACTTACGGACACCCTATCACCTTTGACTGATGCCTTTTCACTTTATTTGAGTCATGGACTGGGCTTGTCAATCCTATAGGTGCGTAGATGATCGCCGATGAGAGACGCACCACTTATTTTATTTTTACAGTATTTTTGCTATGACCGATGACTGTGGGCGTCCATGTGTAAATGGGTCAAATCCATATAAAAGATCCATTTTGACCTAAAATCCTCATTCTTTGAGGTGCATGCTAAAGAAGTGGTCTTGCTCTACCTCTACCTTCTTCTCCATTGTGTGCTCACGAGTGTGTGTGTGTGTGTGTGTGTGTGTATGCTTGCGTGCGAGAGAGAGAGAGAGAGAGAGAGAGAGAGAGAGAGAGATCATTGCGGCGACATCGGTGGTGATGAGGTAGTTGAGCGCGGCGATGGCGGGGCCCTTGTTAAGGCGGTTACGCCGCTAGCGGAAGCTAAATAGCGAGAACTCAACCAACAACAGAATTTGTCAGACGAGGACGGAGCTTGACCCGCAGGCGCATGGAAACAACTAGGTGGGTGTCAAATCACTTACTCGACCTTCTAATGACAATCACTACTAAGAAAATCAAATCTAAGTTCTAAAATACGCAAGTGACTGAAATCCGTACTACGAACGAATGCTATACGAAACAGGATCTAGAATCATTGAATCGATCTCAAACTCAAGGGGAAGTCTATACACTAGGTAAGAACAACACCCTAAAGACTTGAACTGCAAAATCAACCTATAACCACTTCGTGCGGTAAACGCGTATGAAGACAGGCCGAAAAATACAGGTGACCGAAACTTGACCTCGATGGTACTAATGTGTAGCTCTACTCGTTGTGGTTCTATAGATATGCTACACGCTCAATTCCGACACACGAGTTGGAAGAAAACTCACACCGAAGCTCGTAGGAACTTACCACACATAGAAGCCGATAGCGCGCACTCTTGGTATCTGTGCGTAGCTCTCGCCGTTGCGAACACAATGGCGGTGTCGCTTCTCCAATGGCGGCTCCGTAGCTCGCGTAGCAAGTAGATAAGAATCTCTCTCTCTCTCTCTCTCTCAGACACAGTCACGGCGCTCAAAAACTCACCTTTATTAATAATCTGAATTCCCCTTAGGTTACAAAAACTTTGGCTTATATACCTCAGCCTTGGAGGTGAGAACATCTCTAACTAATTACATCAGCAAGTGAAATTACTTCGGAATTACAAGCTGGAAACTCAATTGAGTCCCGTTACTTAATGAATGGCTCAAATCAAAATTAATGTCGGAAAGACATTTATTACAATCAATGGTTACAAAAATGATGAGTGTGAGCAAAAATGTGGGTGTGATCCTCTGCTGGCTCAACAGCCCTCTTCTTCGCGGCACCACGGGATCCTTCACACTGGCAAGCATTGAGCGGTGAGTGACCCACCATTGTTTCTTTGAGCTTGCTAGGATATTCTAGTTGTGTGCTTGTATCCATTCGTGGCTCGCACACAGTATCGACAAGTTCCCAACCTCCGATACCTGCGGTAAAAACGCACAATTGTTTTTTTTAATAAAGTAGAAATTGAATTAAAAGTAAAATTGTTTTTTTTAATGAAGTAGAAATTGAATTAAAAGTAAAATTGAGAAGTATACATGGACCCACAGGAACGGCGAGGGTCACCCCAAGAAAAGAGGATTACAACATGAAGAGCATGTCTTTCATAGAGAATCTAAGGGTACAGTAAAAAAATGGGATCTTTTTCTTCCATTGAGACCATTTTAGGAGCTTTTGTAGGCTTGAGACAGATGTAAAAGGATCACCAGGTACATTAGAGACTTTATTACAAAGTGAAGTTAAGCATTTCTTGAGCTCATAATGTAAGGCAAAAGAGTGATCAGAAGCAGACTGAAATAGTATTGCATTCCTTCTTAGCAAGATGAACCAAAGTATAATCCCCCTCCATACTGTCTAGGTGGGAATATCGAGCCTTTTACAATTTCCAAGCAATAAGTCCTTGACATCAACTGAGTGTGAGCTGATTGTGTAAGGTGCAACGGAAGTGAATGTTGAACTTTGCTCAAGATGAGTGCTCCGAACTATGCTCAAGGGTTCCTTTTACTTATGAAAGGGAGAGCCTTCTGTTTCTTTAGTGAGAGAGTGCAAATGATCACAAAAAAAGTGAATGACACTATGAATGAAGGTGCCGAGACTGAAAGATATAGAGAGAAGAATACGACACCAGAATGTTGTCAAACCCTCCTCCAAGGGCAGCAGGAGGATCCGTGTAATCTCTAAAGAATATCATCGATCCTCAGAATCGAAAATTTGTTCTTAATGGTGATTTTACTGAGAGTTCTATAATCAATGCACATTCTCCAAGATCCGTCTTTCTTTAAAACCAACAACACCGGAGAGCAGTAAGGTGAAGTACTCGGCTGGATAAGACCCTTTTCCAAGAGGTGCCCCACTCTCTATGACGAGAGAGGTCTACTGTTGATTGCACAAATCTCTACTTGATGGTCTAAATGCAATGGTCTTGCCAACGATGTTGACGACGACGAGACGGGCTGAAAATTGAAAACACTAGGGACTGAATTTCAGCAAATCTGCTATCTGCTGAATTCTGACTCTATGTTGGTGATGACGCTGGTGACGATGATGCGATGACGATCACTGAAAATGCAGATGCTGAAATCTACGAATGGCGGGCTAAATCTGCAAACACTAGCTGATTTGACTGTGCGGAAAGGATTTGCTATGGAAGGTGAGATTTGTGAGGTTTGGGGGCTACGGTGTGGAGTCTGACTGCTGAAAACTAAAAACACTGATGCTAGGGATGGTCTTATCGACGAGAATATGCAAAATGCTAGCATGAATTGCAACTTGCAAAAATGCTAGTCCTGATTTGCTGCTTGGCAAAACGCCAGGGCTGATCTGCATCTGCTGAAAACGCTAGGCTCAATCTGATGCCAAAATGCTGGTCTTGATCTGCTGTTGGCTGGAAACGCTAGGCCTCCTTCCGGTCTTACTGAGAAGGTGCATGTGAGTTTGTGGACTCCTGCTGCCTCTTTTGCCAGAAAGTGCTAGCGCTAGCTTTCTTATATACTAACTTGCCAAAGTTGCTCTACCCTTTTTCCTAACAAAGTCACTTATTAATAATAAGTGAAAAATGGCTAAAATAGGGAAAATGGATTCTGTGCACCGTAAAATACTCCTGATGGGTACTAACTGTAATTTGATGATCATGCTGTGTGCAACCAGAGGATATGCAACTACTCTAAGTGCCTGGGCATGCACGGCCTGCGCACAGGCTCACAAAGGTGCCAAAACACTTCCTAAGTTGACCTAAACCCTGGACCTCAGAAGTAGCTTGTCCACATGCACATAGGGTTAGATGTGCACGTGACATCCCTCCTTTTTAAAGTGAGGTATTGGTACGAAGTGTATGGCATTAAGGGAGATCCCCAATAGCATCTGGATGAATCCTAAGAAGGACTCTTGGCTGGCCCACTCTAATGTGTGGGTCGTGCGATACTTGAACTTCTTAAAGGTCTGCAATACTTGCTTCTTTGGGCCGCGCCAAAAGCGACACAAAGTCATCTGTGACTGCGTCAAAGCTCCAACTTTGGCTATAGTCGTGGGTCTACCTTCTTCAAGAATCTTTGAGGAGGAAAATTTCTGAAACTACTTCCACCACGAAAACATAAACATACCCATTCCATGTAAAGTGACTGGAAAAATTATAGTCTTCTTTAAAGACTGTGCATGCAATGTAGATGAACAAAGAGATGGAGTATCAAACCCTTCATCAAACATAGACAAAAATTAGAATCGAAACTTGTCTTTCTAATCTAAATCTATCAACTGTGGAAAATCATAATGGAAATGCCAATGCTTGATGCTCAATCCTTCTTGTGCTTTTTCGGATATAGTGTCATGCCAAGGAAGAGACATGGAACGTGAATTCCTTGAATGCAAATATTTCATCTTTTAATGAGTAATCTATATACATCCGTGCTCATTCATGAGTGAATCGTGTTCATCTTACAATATGGCATGCCTATGAAAAGGGAAACATAAAGATGGTGAATAAAATATAGAAAACCGTCACAAATGAAGCACTCGAACAATGCATACTGACTAATCATGCGCATACGCAATACTTCTTGTGGGGGTTCCTTAGATCTTGACTCGAGAGCCAAGATCAATTCTTTGTGATTGATCAAATCTGCAATGAGGTTAGCTTCACTAGAAAAATCATCAACTAAACCATCATCCTTGTGAGCAATCACATCTTTATCCTGCAAATCATCATCATTGTGAATAATCACATCTTTATCATGCAAAACATATGTGTTGTGCTTTGGAGAAGACAAGACTGAGAGAGTCTCCTTCTCCTGATTCTTTTCAATCTTTGCCTGCACATTAGAAATGAGAGATGAAGAATGAACAACTTCCTCCCCACGAATGACAATGGGAGAGTCACTTTTGGCATTGAAAGTGAAAGTATTGGCTGCCCAATCAATGAGAGGGTTATGCTCACAAAACCATCGAATACCTAAAAGCATATCACATCCTGAAAGAGGAGATACTACAAATAAGTCCATACACCACCAGATGTACCGCACACGTACTGCAAGTATGTACACAATACCTGCATATCTCCCTCGTGCACTATGCCATCATCAGTCAACAAACGACTGACAACCCCAACTGCAAATGCTCCCAATGCAGCTGCGATATTCGATCTCAAGATCAGCATCTCATACATGAGACCACCGAATGCCGATGCAATGCTAGCGGGCCTTGCTAGCTCTATGGAGAATGCATCGGTTTTCATTGAGTTGGGGTATTCTCAAATGTGGAGATACCTTCGGTGATACAGGTAGCTAGATAATCCCTTATGAGACCTCACCATAGGACATGTATAGAGTGGTATAGGTGCTTTTGATGCCAAGTTGGCAGTCTATGGTCAGTTTGACAGTTTATGCGCCTCACTTGATCTCTATATAGTGTGCTTTTGAGAGGCATTGCTCTCTTTTATACTTTGTAAGTGACATACTTGGTCATTTTGTCTCGTATTTTGGTTGACATAGTCCCAAATACAAAGGAGACTCTGTTGAAATTTTCCCAGAATCTTTTGGTAGTTTTTCACCATGTCTACTAGCAAAGATCATGACATTTATGACATAAAGAAGTTTGATGGCACCAATTTTCAGCTTTGGAAGAACCAAATGCATGATGTGCTTGTCCAAAAAAAGAAAAAGTTGCCTATTGCTTATGCGGCTAGAACTGAACATATGCACATGACTCAGTTTCAATGGGAGGAGCTTGATGAGCTATGCAGGTCTATGATTAGACTGCACCTTGGTCGGTGTACTTTTTAGTGTTAGAATGTGAGATTGCTCATGCTTTATGGCAGAAATTATGTGACACTTACGAAAAGGATATGGCTAGCAATAAGGTTTTCCTGATGCAAAAACTTTTCAACCTTCGTATGAAGGAGTCAGCTAGTGTTGCCAGCCATATCAATGATTTTGATTCTCTTTTTGCCCAGATTCGTGCACAACGCATGACCATTGATGATGAGATGAAAGCAGTCTTTTTGCTTTGTTCGTTGCCACCCTCTTGGGATATCTTTTGCACAACTGTTAGTAACTCTGCTCCTAATGGTATGCTAAAGTACGATGATGTTACTAGTGCACTTTTGTCAAAGGAGATGCGAAAGACCATGACTAGCTCGCATTATGGCGAAGCTCATCATGTGCAAAGAGATGATAAGCAACGTAAGGGCCGTTCTTTGCAACATGAGTCCAAGAAAGAGGACAATAGAGATGCATCAAAGGGTAGATCACAGTCTCGTGGTTGCCTCAATGTTCAATCCATTATTGTGATAAGTTTGGTCACAAAGAAGGATTGTTATGCTTGGAAGCGTGACAAAGAGAAAGGCAAAGGGAAAGGTAAAGATCATGATGATAAAGAGGAGAAACCAAAGAGTTCGGTTAAGATTAAAGAACTGAACATAGTTCAGGATGACAATGATGCGCAAGACATTAATATGTTGATTGAAAGTAATCATGTCTTTTATGATGCACAAGAAACTCTATCTTTGCAAAGTTCTATGCTAGCTAAACTCCTTGCTAGTGGTGAAGTATCCCATACAAGGATTCTTGATTCGGGTGCTTCATTGCATGTCACACCTCATAGGCATTGGTTTACTACATACGAGGAAACCATTGGCTCTGTTACACTTGGTGACATTTACTCTTCTGACATTGTTGGCTTAGGTGATATTGCCATGGTTATGGATTATTGCAAATGGGATGAAGTTTATTATCCATAATGTGCGTCATGTTCCAGCCTTGACGCGCAATCTGATTTCAGTTGGACGTCTTGATGACTTGGGTTACAAAGTCACTTTTCATCAGCACTCTTGGCTTGTGAAGGGTCATCTTATTATAGCCCATGGTTCTAAAGTTGGTTCACTTTATCCTCTTTATGTATCTGATAAAAACAGTATTCTTTTTGTAACCGAGCTGCCAACTGTTGCTTTGTGGCATAGCCGGTTAGAACATATGTCAAAGAAGGGAATGGAGACACTCTCTCGTTTGGGCTACTTACCATCTTTGTCATTTTTTGATTTTCCCTTTTGTGAGCACTATCAATATGGAAAGCAAACACGGACACATCGTACACATTCTTTTGACAAAGAAAGAAAACTCTTAGAGCTTGTGCACAGTGATTTATGTGGGCCTATGCCTTCTAAATCCCATGGTGGTGCGTCCTATCATGTTACATTCATTGACGATGCAACACGGCATGTTTGGGTTTATGCCATGAAGTCTAAAGATGAGACATTTTCTTGCTTCAAGAAGTTCTTATCTAGTGTTGAAACTCAGTCTGAACATAAGTTCAAAGCTTTGCGCTCAGACAATGGTGAAGACTGTCTCCAAAGAGTTTACAAACTTGTGTTCAAGTAGGATAATTAAGCGTGAGTTTATAGCTCCTTATACCCCTGCACAAAATGGTGTTGCGGAATGAATGAATAGGACCATCCAAGAGCAGATTATGTCTATGCTATCACACACTAATTTACCACCGCAAGCATTTTGGTATGAAGCATTATACACAGTCGTATACTTGACCAACATATCACCACATGCTTCATTACAGTTTTGTGTACCTTTGGAGTAATGGGTAGGACATAGATTGTCTTATGAAAAACTTTGCACATTTGGCTGTGAAGCTTATGTACATGTACTCAAGGAGTTGCATGCTAAGCTAGATCCTAAGTCTAGGAAATGCATCTTCATTGGCTATGGTGTAGATGGTCAATTTGGCTATTGTTTATGGGATTCGAAAAGTTGATCAATGATCCGTAGCAGTGATGTTGTCTTTAATGAGACTAAGATGCATAGAAAGCCAGCGAAAGAGGTTGAATTCTTGAAAGTGACATTTTCCGATGTATCACCTCATGTTTAGACAACTCTCAAGCCACTTACTTCACAGGCTAGTACAAGTTCTGATCAGCCATGGAGATCTCAAAGAGTCTCACATCCGCTAGAACGTTTTGTTCCAGGCGTGGATTTTATTTTGTTGACGGATAGTGGTGAGCCGTCTTGTTACAAAGAGGCTATGCTAGTCAATGATAAGGTTCAGTGGGAACATGCTATGAAGGGGGAGATGTCTAGTATTGCAAAGAACAAAACATGGGAACATGTTCCATTGCCAAAAGGTAGGAAGCATTGCCTTGTAAATGGTTTTACAAGAAGAAGATTAACAAAGGGGGCACACAATATGTGTTGGCTCTCCCCCTCCAACGTGTATGTGTGGCTATGGTGGTGCACGTGTGAGTGTGTGCATTCCTTCTTCCGCTTCCAATGTGCTCCCGGCTCCTCCCCTTCAGGTATAATGACAAAAGCATCATTGTTGACAAGGTCACCTATTTCAGGGGTGTCTTCCCCAAATAAAGGATTGAGGATATTATCTTGATGTGCACACTCTCACCTAAGTTTTGTTTGGACCTCATGCAAAGGGGGTATTTGATGCATTTCACATTGTTGAGCATTTAATTTTATTAGAATGTTCAAAAAACTCAGAAGGTACAACAAAAAAATTTGGGGATTTACTGGAGGATCAAAGACATGATAGGCGCATGCACAACAGGGTTTTGCTAAGGCAATCTAGTTACATGAGCATACGAGAGTTGGTGAGGAGCATTACTAAGGCTTACATTGCATGCAACAAAGGTGTAGGTTGGGGACATTGTAGAGATAGGGCCTGTTCTGCAAAAATGAGGCATGAACTCCCTGTGGAGAGACTTGAACAGCTTGAGAGACACTTACAGGGTTAGGGTTAGGATTCGGTAGGGCTGAGACGAGGCCGTTCTTTGGAGCTTCATGCAATGCCATGGCTCAACCCTCCCCATTAGAGGGGGGTGGGGAGCAGAAAGGGAAAGTAGAAAGACCACGCTAAGAGAAGCAGTGTATGGCGCGAAGACACCAAGGATGGAGTCGACAGCACCTGCCGACCGTATTGTGCATGTGCCTACTGTGACCTTATCACCTCGAGGAGATCGCCCTTCCCCCTTTGCCTTAATTGCTTTATTACTTTCTATGTTTATTAGATTTATCTTTTCTTACAAAATCATTAAAATATTCTTTTGTTTTATTTTGTCAACGGATCTGTTTATTGTTTTCGTTTTCATTTTATTTTGTTTTAGAATGCAAATGTGTCCTTTCCCTATCACTAATTGACACCTCTTTTGGGGAGGTGGGATCAACGGCTCACAATCATGGATTGATCATGACCGTCGAAATGTTTAGGGAATGCAAAAGATTCCCACATTTCTCATTCTAGGTTCTGAACCCATGCCCCCTCTCTCCCTTGAGCTTGACTCTAACCGCTAAGCTATGACCTACATGTTGACAGGTATTTGTGTGTTAAGTTTATAGATCACGTTGTTGCGGATAAGTTCACATTTAGTTCACACTTAGTTGACATCGAGTTCACATCACATTTGACGTGGTGCATGTACCCTCCCAAGTTCACGCTTTATTCACATTGAATTCACACCAAATTTGGTGTGGTGCATATACCTCCCGATTTCACAATTAGTTCACACTTAGTTTAATAAATGATTGAACGGCCCAGACTGCTCTCGCTTCAAGATGCCTAATGCGGGCCATTGATCCTACCTCCCTAGGGAGGTGTCAATTAGTGACGAGCGAGTCCCTTTCTCCATGCTCTTTAATGAGGCTCCCTATAGCATATAAGCAACTGTTATTTTGTGTGTATAGTGGACAATACAATCGTATATTAAAACACAACAAAAATGACATGTGATTGTTAGCTCTCTTTCAGACCCACTCCCTTTAACTTCAACAGGACTTTGTGACTTCTTACCTTGTTTCCTTGTTGCAAATTCTCTCCTAAGTCGAAACCGGGTGCCATATGAGTGTTGCAGTAAACTGGACTCTTGTCCTGCCCCACTTATACATGATTTCTTCTTTTCTATCGTAAATACTTTACCAACAATTTCCTTTCATACAAACTATAGCGAGAAGGTTCGTTGCATGCCCCAAAAGGTAGAAATGAAGAAACTACCTTGTCAGCCATTGCAATTTTGATTTCCAACGGCAAATTTGGGAAGAAATCCTTCAAGAACTTGGTTGCATATTCCTCAGACTGTTCCTGCGGGGTTACCCAATTGGAGAATTCCCTCAGGTGGTCAAGATCAACTTGCATATCAGTTTCGCACTATATTTGTCATAATAATCAATATCTAATTCTCCTAAATGATTTTCTCATATTAAACTGATCATTTAATGTGGGGAAGTGCCAAGGGAGAAAAAGCTAGAATATTGGTTAAGTTAGCAGACCGGCCACAGTAGGGATCCAAAGGAGGGAAAATAGGGATCCAAAGGGGGGGCCATCTGCAAAAGAGCCATGTGAAACAACGGGCTAAAAAGACCCTAAGGTTCAGCCCATTAAGACTTCCAAAATGCTAAGGTTCCAAAATTCAAAGGTTGTGTCCAAAGGTCAACCCTAGGGAAAATTGGATGCTTAGTGTGTGCCCAAAAAGTCTTTCTACATCCCTACATGGGAGGGGGCGAGCCCCAAAGCTAGGGGATGAGAGAGAAAGCCACACACACACACAGGCTCCCTTTACACAAAGGGAATGAGGGACACATGTCAGCTCCCTAGGCCAGATGCCCACAAGGTATGCCCAATTCCTATTGGAAGACCCTTGAAGTGGACCAATGAGAATGAGGCTAGAGTAAATCTAGTTTAATTAATTTAAAAACATTTAATAAAAGAAACCAATAAGAATTAAGTCTCCTAGAAGACTATTGGGCAGTCTCCCAAGGGGTCCAATGAGCATTCAGGAGCCCCATGGCTTGCCTGATTCCTATTGGCCAGGAGGCAAAGGGGTCCAATGAGAGTTTAGTTTAATTATTTAATTATCTAAAGCTCTCACAAAAGGGGAAAGGGGGACACATGTCAGAAGGCTATCACTTATGCTGCTTAATCCCTATTGGGTTGACCTGGGGAGGTCCAATGAGGCAAAAGCCAGACTAACTTAGCAGCTAGGGCTCGCCCAAGAGAGAGAGGGGGCTGATTTTTTCTTGGCATGGACACACACACTCTCACACTTGACCATGTGTGAAGGAAAAATACTCTATCTCCTCCCAAGCTTTAATGGAGAGCTCATCACCTACTCCAAGCTTGTGAGATAGAAGCCTACATCAACACTCTCTTGGCATGTGGATGCAAATCCAACCAAGAGCCAAGCTTCAATGCATGCTCATCTTCTCTACCAAGCTAATTACTAAGCTAAGCTATGCTAATATGAGTGATTATGTGAGGAGATGTACTTCTTTCTCGTAAGATACTTCTTTTTCCTCTCAATCTACTCTCATACCCTGCTAGCTCTCACCATCTTCGAAGGTGTGTGAGGTCTTGGGTCTGAGAACGGGGATAATTCCAGTTGTGTTTGATTAAGTGTTTTGCTTGGTGTATGAAGCTTCCATCTTCATTGCACTAGCTCGTCTTGAAGGAACACAAAGAATTGTATTGTACAATGTCTCTCTTGATGGGAGAAACCATAATACAAAGCCTTTTGGAGGGGGGACCGGCTCCATGCAAATCCGGTCCTCAACTGTTGTCAATAGCTTAATTGCTCTCTCTTTTGAAAGTATTGTCGATGCTATCTAACTAGGTGTTATGCTTTTTGTTGCTCTCTCCACCCAAGCACTCTTGTAATTCTCATTAGGAATCAACTCTAATGAAATGCCCACTATGTTCATGCTAAATTCCGCTACACAAAAGATTTTAGGCCATTAAATGTTACATTGGTATCAGAGCCCAAGGTTTCTCTTTTCTTGCTCAAGAAGGGAGGTCCTCAAGCTAGCTACAAATGGTTGGTATTATTAATTGCCTGTGAGTAAGTAGAATAGGGATTTTTCAGCCTTGCAGTGCGCCTGCCTTTGTGCAGTTAACGGGGCATCACCGTCGAGAGCTATGGTCTTAATAGTGGAGTCCTACGGGGCTTGCCTACGGCTTAACCACTATTGAGCTATTAGAAGCTTGACAGGAGCCGGTGCTGTTTTGGTGTCGAAAGACCCTCTCTTCTATTCCTTGCAATTAATGATATTCGAGCCGCGGGTACAGTAGCTTGAGTGCTTTTTTCTAAAGGGGTAAAGAGGAGTAGCAACTAGGGCTTGAAGTGCCAAAGTACACCTAAAAAGTTTACACCTAAAAGTTGTTAGAATGGCTGACAATATTAAAGAGAGTGAAATTAATGTTGATAACTTTGATTTTGCTCATGAGCAAGCTACTAATGATGCTTCAATGCTTGTTAATTATCTTGTTTCTAGGCTTCAACAAGCCATGGGCAATCCATCTCTCCAAAGTGAAGTGCAACGGCAGCTCCGTGCTCACGGGATTCTCCAAGCTCATCACCATGACGAGAGAACACCTAGGAAGCCTCCTTGTGAGACTACCAAAAGAGGTCTCTCTCCGATTCGGGAAGAAGAAGAGAATCCATATGAAGGGCTCAAGAACTTACTTCTTGATGATGCATCTCCTTCCCAAAGGAGAACTCAAGAGCCTCCACCGAAGGAACGAGAAAGAAGCGAGTCTCCCGCCACCTCGGCGGAGATGGCTCCACGAAGACGGCGGGCTAAACGCTCTCCATCACCACCAAAGCGGAGAAGACCATCACACTCTTCTCCACGCCATAATTCAAAGAGGGATGATAAAAAGCAAGAGAAGAAAAAGGCGAGAAGGAGGACACCCTCTTCTCCATCTTCTTTATCCTCTTCCTCTTATGAAAGCTATGGTGAAGACGACAAAGATCAAGACAAGAAAAAGGCGAGAAAGAGGCCACCCTCTTCTCCACCTTCTTCAAATTCTTCATCTTCTGAAGAAAGTGATGGTGCAACTTTTGAACCATCAAAAAGAAGAGGCCATAGGAAATCCTATGCTGCATGGAAGAGGTCGTCCAAGCTGAAGAAATTCAAAGAGGGAGGGAAGAGCATCTCTTTCCTTACCTATGATGGCACCTTCGGTGCTACAGACAAAGTTTTGGCCTTTATCCAGCAATTCGATGCGGCGTTTGGAGATGAGGGATTCACGGAGTCCTCTAAGCTACGCCATGTAGCTATGCACTTTCAAAAATCCGCCAGACAATGGTGGTCTAGCCTACGAGCCAACGGTGAAGCTCCACGAACATGGAAGGCTTTAAGAGCATCCATTATGAAGCAGTTTTTGGCAACCGATGCCAAAGACAAAGTACTCACCGAATGGCGAAGCTTAAAGCTCTCTCCCAATGAATCCATCCACAAATATGTAGACAAGTTTTGGGACCTACAACTCAAAGCCACTGTCTTCAAAAAGTTGGATTTTGGAGAGCAAAAGCAACAATTTTGTGCGGGCTTAACCGAAGAAATGGCGGAGTATGTCAACTCCCAAAGGCCACGTACCATATCGGCGGTAATACACCATACTATGGTGGCCTCGCGAATCAATTTCCAAACGGGGGGTAAAAGAAATAATAAGCCCCCGGAAAACAAAGGTTCCAATGAGCCTAAGGGGAAGGACAATGTCCAAAAGTCTCCTAAGGGCAATTCCAACAAAGCTAAAGAGAAGGGAGTTTACAAAGGAAAGAATAAACTCTCTCCTGAAGAGCTTGAGCGTTATCGTAAAGATAACCGGTGTTTCAAGTGCGGCGAACAAGGGCATGCGTACCGCGCTTGTCCCCAAAAGAACAACCGCCAAGATCCTCCTAGAGCTTCTTTGGTTGAAATCCAAGAGGAGGAGATTCACCAAACTCACCACAAAGGATCTCCTCTATGCCATGCTTGGGGAAAGGTAAGAGAACATGATGCTTTTATTCTCTTTGACCCTGGTTCTACTCACAATTTCATATCTATGGAGTTAGCCACCAAGCTAGGCATACAATCCTACGAGATGGGAGATATCCTACCCGCAGACAGTGCCTTCAAGGGGCAAGAAGCTTCAGTCACTCCCTTAATCGGGAAATTGAGGCTTCATGTCCAAGGCTATGTGGACAAAGAGGATTTCTTTATCTCTCCTCTCAAGCATGAGGATGTAATCCTAGGGGCACCATGGTTTGACCGTCTGGCTGCCCATGTTAAATTTCCTGAAAGGAGAATCTCCTTTAAGTTCAGGGAAAAGGACATGTATATAGATGCTAGGGAGATGGGTAACACCATCCCCATTGTACATACACCAGCTTTCAACAAGTCAATAAAGAGCTCTATTTCCGTGTACATGATTTTTGTTAAAGATTCTCAAAATGAACCTAATGCTTTAGCAAAAGAAAATAAAAGCAACCAAAAGGAATTAGAGTTATCCAATTTTCTCAAGGGGTTTCAAGATGTCTTTATTGACGACATCCCTTCTGAGCTACCTCCTAAACGAGGTAATGACGACCATGCAATTGAACTTCTTCCAGGAAGTTCACCGCCTAACAAACCTCCTTATAGAGTTTCTCAAGCTCAACAAGAGGAGATTATGCGGCAAGTGCATGAGTTAATTGAGAAGGGCATGGTTAGGCCTAGCTCATCTCCATTTTGCTCACCTGTGCTATTAGTGCAAAAGAAAGACGGCACATATCGTATGTGTGTCGACTATAGAGCACTAAATAGGATCACTATCAAGAATAGGTTTCCCGTTCCACGGGTAGAAGACCTATTTGATAAGCTACAAGGATCGACCTACTTCAGTAGGATTGACCTAAAAAGTGGCTATCATCAAATAAGGATAGTTGATCAAGACATTGTAAAGACCGCATTTCGTACTACATTTGGTCTTTATGAATGCATTGTCATGCCTTTTGGCTTGACTAATGCACCAGCCACATTTAACCGCTTGATGGAGAAGCTGTTCAGACCTCATGGAACCTTCAGTGGAGTGTTCTTTAATGATATTATCATCTACTCTAATTCATTAGAGGAACATAAGCAACACCTCCAGGTAATATTTCAAGTTTTAAGAGAGAATAAACTTTATGTTAATCGAAAGAAAAGTGAATTTTTCTTGCAAGAGATTCAATATTTAGGTCACATTATCTCTCAAGATGGAATCCAAATGGATCCATCCAAGTTAGAGGTAATAAAAGGATGGCCTAAACCAAGGAATCTTCATGAACTAAGAAGCTTTATAGGTATGTGTGCATACTATAGACGCTTCATAGAAAAGTTCTCACAAATTGCGGGACCATTACATGACCTAACAAAGAAAAATGTTAGGTATACGTGGTCTGCTAAGGAGAACAATGCTTTCGAAAAGCTTAAAGAAAAGCTTATCTCTCAACCTGTGCTTACACTACCGGATCTCTCAAAACCATTTGAGGTCCAATGTGATGCTTGTGGTGATTGCCTTGGGGCTGTTTTGCTCCAAGAAGGGCACGCCATAGGCTATGAGAGTCGAAGGCTCGACCCTGTTGAGCAAGCTCTAGGCATATACGAAAAAGAACTCCTTGCAGTTCTACATGCCTTAGACTCATGGAAGCACTATTTATTGGGGACTCCTTTCATTCTGCGAACGGATCACCAAAGTCTTAAGTACTTCATGACGCAGACCAAGCTCTCCGACAAACAAATGAGGTGGGCAAATTTCCTTTCGCAATTTCATTTTCATATTGCTCACATTGCTGGCAAGCATAATCAAGTAGCCGATGCACTCTCAAGACGACCGAGAGTGAATGCGGTTTCCATAGCAACTCATTCTCCTAAATGATTTTCTCATATTAAACTGATCATTTAATGTGGGGAAGTGCCAAGGGAGAAAAAGCTAGAATATTGGTTAAGTTAGCAGACCGGCCACAGTAGGGATCCAAAGGAGGGAAAATAGGGATCCAAAGGGGGGGCCATCTGCAAAAGAGCCATGTGAAACAACGGGCTAAAAAGACCCTAAGGTTCAGCCCATTAAGACTTCCAAAATGCTAAGGTTCCAAAATTCAAAGGTTGTGTCCAAAGGTCAACCTTAGGGAAAATTGGATGCTTAGTATGTGCCCAAAAAGTCTTTCTACATCCCTACATGGGAGGGGGCGAGCCCCAAAGCTAGGGGATGAGAGAGAAAGCCACACACACACACACAGGTTCCCTTTACACAAAGGGAATGAGGGACACATGTCAGCTCCCTAGGCCAGATGCCCACAAGGTATGCCCAATTCCTATTGGAAGACCCTTGAAGTGGACCAATGAGAATTAGGCTAGAGTAAATCTAGTTTAATTAATTTAAAAACATTTAATAAAAGAAACCAATAAGAATTAAGTGTCCTAGAAGACTATTGGGCAGTCTCCCAAGGGGTCCAATGAGCATTCAGGAGCCCCATGGCTTGCCTGATTCCTATTGGCCAGGAGGCAAAGGGGTCCAATGAGAGTTTAGTTTAATTATTTAATTATCTAAAGCTCTCACAAAAGGGGAAAGGGGGACACATGTCAAAAGGCTATCACTTATGCTGCTTAATCCCTATTGGCTTGACCTGGGGAGGTCCAATGAGGCAAAAGCCAGACTAACTTAGCAGCTAGGGCTCGCCCAAGAGAGAGAGGGGGCTGATTTTTGCTTGGCATGGACACACACACTCTCACACTTGACCATGTGTGAAGGAAAAATACTCTATCTCCTCCCAAGCTTTAATGGAGAGCTCATCACCTACTCCAAGCTTGTGAGATAGAAGCCTACATCAACACTCTCTTGGCATGTGGATGCAAATCCAACCAAGAGCCAAGCTTCAATGCATGCTCATCTTCTCTACCAAGCTAATTACTAAGCTAAGCTATGCTAATATGAGTGATTATGTGAGGAGATGTACTTCTTTCTTGTAAGATACTTCTTTTTCCTCTCAATCTACTCTCATACCCTGCTAGCTCTCACCATCTTCGAAGGTGTGTGAGGTCTTGGGTCTGAGAACGGGGATAATTCCAGTTGTGTTTGATTAAGTGTTTTGCTTGGTGTATGAAGCTTCCATCTTCATTGCACTAGCTCGTCTTGAAGGAACACAAAGAATTGTATTGTACAATGTCTCTCTTGATGGGAGAAACCATAATACAAAGCCTTTTGGAGGGGGGACCGGCTCCATGCAAATCCGGTCCTCAACTGTTGTCAATAGCTTAATTGCTCTCTCTTTTGAAAGTATTGTCGATGCTATCTAACTAGGTGTTATGCTTTTTGTTGCTCTCTCCACCCAAGCACTCTTGTAATTCTCATTAGGAATCAACTCTAATGAAATGCCCACTATGTTCATGCTAAATTCCGCTACACAAAAGATTTTAGGCCATTAAATGTTACAATATTCCTGACTGCCATACGGTTCAGGCTGAATTGGAACCAAACGCAGGATCGCCAAAGTGTTAGGGCTTACTTCCCTAACAGTAACACAGAGTAAAATACACAGCAAACTCCATACAACGTAGGTTTACTGCACAACAAAAAACTGCAAAACATCATTGACACAAATAACTGTATTGCATTACTACAAATTCTGCATCATGTAAGCACACGCTACAGCCCCCACGCCGAATACAGTTTGATTGCTCTAAGTAGAGAACGACTAACGACTCCTAACTACCATGATGCACCAAGAAGTAACTTGCAGGACTAACAAACAATCCCACTTAAACTAACCATCATACGTGTAAAAACACCCTTAGAGTTCAAAGGTCTAAGTTGGTTACAAATAAAAATTAAATAAACTATGACTGAAGCATCAGGGCCTAACACTCCCAAGCCGTAATACATTGGCGTTGTAGAAAAGCTTCATTCACTTGGGACTCAATTAAGGCATCATGTAGCAAGTGTAATGCATCCCATCTTCCAAACCACTTCTTTATGTCTTGCATCCATCCCGTGCTCAAGATCTTGCTTTTATGCATCTTTTGAACTTTTTTGCTTGCTTCCCATGCAATTGTAGGAAATTGATATGAGTGGTTTTGATGCATCTTTATCATGTAGGCCACAACCCTTTCCATGCCCATAACCTCAATTGGAAGAGATCCCAAAATAGGAGCATGTATGGTGTTTGTGCCTTAACTTGGAGAAAGTTTGTAAGAAAACGCTTTTGGACATTTTCAAACTCTTTCCAAGTAGACTTTGAGACGCTCCTGCCCCACACTTCAACTCTATAAAGAAGAACCGGCGTAACGAATGTGTCAAAAAGGTACTCCTTGAGAACCCAACTGTAAGGTGCAACGGAAGTGAATGTTGAACTTTGCTCAAGATGAGTGAAGGTACTCCTTGAGAACCCAATTGTAAGGTGCAACGGAAGTGAATGTTGAACTTTGCTCAAGATAAGTGCTTCGAACTATGCTCAAGAGTTCCTTTTAATTATGGAAGGGAGAGCCTTCCGTTCCTTTAGTGAGAGAGTGCAAGGGATCACAAACAAAGTGGATAAACACTGTCAATGAAGGTGCTGAGACTTATAGATATAGAGAGAAGAATACGACACTAGAATGTTGTCAAACCCTCCTCCAAAGGCCCACTCTCTATGGCAAGAATGGTCTTCTATTGATTGCACAAATCTCTACAATGCTATGGACTTGCCGAGACGATGTCGACGTCGATGATGGCGACGACGAGACGGGATGAAAACTAAAAACGCTAGGGCTAAAATCTGCAAATCTGTAACTGTTGAATTTTGACTCTATGTCGATGATGACAACACGACAACAATGAGTTGAAATCGTAGATGCTGAAATTTGCAAATAGCGGGCTGAATCTGCAAACGCTGGCTGATCTAACTGTGTAGCAAGGATCTGCTACGGAAAGTGAGATTTGGGAGGTTCGGGGGTTGCGTTGCGGAGTCTAACTGTTGGAAATTGAAAACACTAATGTAAATGGATGTTCTATCATTGGGAATCTGCAAAACGCTAGATGATCTGCAAGTTGCAAAAACGCTAGGCTGATTTGTTGTCTGCTATAGAAACGCTAGGAAGTCTGCTGCTGTAATGTCTATTGCCCGTAGAGGAGCAATAAGCATCACGGGAATGAATACCCTCACCCTGCCTTACATTATATGAATATCAAAACACATGAAGGCAGAATAGAAGACAAGTCACAGAAATAGAACACCGTCTTCTTCATTGATATGCAACCGAACACAGAGTACAAGAGAGAAATATATTGATGACATGAAATTAGAGATATCCCCAAAGACTGGTATGCCCCCCATATACAACCGTTGCCTCTAGCGCAGATCGAGAACGATGCAAAACCCCGTCTTGTGCCATGATATCCCATGAAGAACTATCCCAAAGCCGCATGACTCCTAGTCCACAATGTCCAGACATCTGCAAGACCGCAGGACCGCAATGTGTGTCTTATGCTGTAACACCTGGCACACACGGTGGATTGCATGAACCCACAGCTCTAGCCCCTTCGTGTCGAAGGTTCCGATTGCTGTTCCTCTGCCTGTTTTGGTGAGGAGGAAACATTGATGTAGCCAAATCCCTGAAAGTCTTTGCGATGAGCCCGATACACCTCTGCCAATAGCTGTGGATCTATCTCATGTTGCTCTGGCCAAGGATCCCTTGGAATGAATTGCGTTGGCAAAGAGACAGATTGAGGTGCATGTGGCAAAGGAGCAAGAGGTGTATGAAGAGGATAATGCCGAGACAAGTATAGTTCAGGCCAGAAAGGTGGACATGGTGGAAGACTGAGTGAAAACGAATGAGCCAATGTCTCCACCCAAAAACAGACTAGACACCGCTCCTTATGAAGGCGATGAATCACTTGCTGCAAACGAGAGACATGAGCCTGGGCCTCAGCACATTCTTCTGAAGCTTTCATCCAATCAACAATATCAAAACCTTCTTGGACAATATTCTTACCTCTGTCATTATTCGGCGGCTCAGGCTGCCTCACCACAACCTGTTGAGTTGGTTGCTGCGTTATCACCTCGATAGACAGCCTTGATCTCCAACTCTGCATTTGAGTTTCCAAAAAACTGTGCAAGTCTTGCTACATCTCCACTGCTAGGGCATCAAGATCATTCATGTTAATTATCACATCACCAGGATGAGATGCTAAGTAAGTGGCCAAGCTATTTTGTGTTTGTAATTGAAGAAATTCCTCTTGAATAGAAGCGACAAACGCAGAGTTAGCCCCCCTTAGTGCCTGGATTTCTTCAGTTTGCTACCGAGCTGTAGTATTCAATGCTGCAGTTTGACTTGTCAAGTCAATGATGCCAGCCTGCAAAGCCGTTACCTGTGTTTCAAGCTCGGTGACGCATGCCTCAGTTGCTGGAGTTGGCTAGACGGAACGTAATGACTCCGCAATGTGCTGCAAAAATGTTCCGCATGCCTGGAGCTGATCAAAGGGGTTTGCGGCACTCGTCTCCCAGGGTAGAACTGTTGGAAGAGTCCCCTCCTTCTGAGCACCTGTGATAGTAACACTAGAATTTTTTGGTTGCAAGGAAGTATCCGCAGAGCCAGTCCCAACCGGAGTGGAGGTTGCTGCCCGCTCCTGCATTCTGCATCTCCAACGCGCAACGACGGAATCCTCCGACAAAGTTGATGTCACAACAAGAGGTGGTGTGGAAAACAGGCTTTCCTCTCGACCTCGCTTCCCGCTTGATGTTCTTGCAGTGGCCATCTCCTGTGCACTAGAGGCTACCACTACACTTGATGTACCCGGCATATCTACTATGCGAGCAGGTGTTTGAGACACCCTCACAACAGGCACTTCCTGAGTTTGAGTTTGTGGCAATTGCGTAGTACCACATTGGAGAGGGGGAATGGGGGAACACGCCCGTCACAAACACAAGGGCCTCTCTATAGCTCAGGGTATTCACAACACCCCTATCCTCTCGGAAAACACCTTCAAACACACAGCTCACACTAGTAGACCACTGCCTTCTTGATTGCCACTGCTCACACACTCTACAAACCACCACACAAGATACACCTACTACCACTGCCTGTCTCCACCCTTACACACGCACACGCACACAGCCACTCAATCTCACTCTCTCACTCAAAACACCATCGATCCGGGGGGGCACACACTTCCACACAGCCGGCCTCGAGGAGAACCATGAAAGGAGGAGAAAGAGAAGGGGGGAAGGGGAAACAACAGCACGGGAGGCAACTGTGGCTTGATTGCACTTCAGAAAACATATACATAGGCTTGCAATGCCATCACCATGGCCATTTTCAAGCAAAAGTTGCAAAGGGGCTAGCTTGCTTGAGAACTCCACTTTGTAGGCTTCAAACGGCACTCCAAAAGGACAAGAAAAAGCCCTTGATTTGATCCATTTTTGACTTTTATAGGGGGGGCCTTTAATTTGGGAATTTACAATTTAATTGGTCCACTTGGCACCTTGAATTGGCATTTTTGGGAAAGGGGGACCGCTTTGCTCTATCTCTCTCTTCGTCACTCTTTGCACTTGAGGGGGGGGGGAATTAGCGATGTCGCTATTGCCCCCTAGCTTTTTCATTTTTTTACTTTTTTATCTTTCAATTTTTACACCTTTGTGGTTTAGCCTTGCACTGCTTGATTTTTGATTTTTTTATCCCCTCTTTGTGTCCGACTCCTCTTGTCCTCTTTTGGCCTTGCATTTGGCTTGGCTTTGCACCCTTTGATTAGCTTGGCTTTGACTTTCCCTCTCTATCCGACTCCTCCTCCCTTTTGGCCTTGGCCTACTTGGCCTTGCTCGGATTTGCCCACCTGGCGACCTCCTAGCTTACCCCTCTCCTTCCTCTTTGCCTTGCCCATGGCATGGAACCCTCTTTGCTTCTAACCCTACGGCCAACTCGGCCCTTGCTTTACCCCTGTGGGACATTCCTCATATACAAGGGAGAGGGGGCAATAGCGATGTCGCTGTTGCCTCTTGTCTCCCTGTCCAAAACTTGGCATGCGGGAACGCAACACATCATCACTGTCAGCTCTCTACACCCCCACTGGCGGGCGTGCGCCACCGCGTCGACGCCTTGTTCGGCAAAAACTGGCCTGATTCCGCCCTGTGCAGCGCCTACGGGCCGCTGCCCATGCGTCATAGCCCACATCTCACGGAGCTCCAAGCTCCTCTCCACCTTGTGATACCATTGAAGGGACTACCCCCAGCCCATATAGGGTGCGATCTTCGGGCTATTTTTTGCATGTGGGTTCACCCGCCAGCCACGTGGCAGTTGCCCGTGAGCTGCCTTCGATGGCTTCCCTTGAGTGTTCAAAAAACTCCCCCGCAATGCCTTTTTTGGGCCCACTTCCCCCATGCTCCCCTGTAATGACCGGATGTCGAAATCACAAGCTGCTGAGCCGGGCCGGATTTTCATTGTACCGGGCCAATGCCATGCAAAACTCACCTCCCTTTGACTTCTTTGAGTTCGTCGTCTGAGGCCGCCAAAAAACGAGAAATGCATCTACAAGCACTCAACCGCCGAATGCCCCATTTTTCTCCACACTGTAACTCGATGTTTTATGGCAAAACTACTCCCCTGTTCATACTCACAAGCACGACACAAACAACATACTTATCATACGATGACACGACTAACCCATAGGTGCACTTAGGCAATCTCGTTAACTTGTTAGGCTGAGACCAATCTACACATACGCACTTTTATGATGCATCAATCACTAACCCTTGTAGAATGCAACCCACTCTATCCCTAAACGCTCACAACACCGTTTACATCTCAAATGAACTTGGAATCGCATCAAACTTACTAGGCACCATCCTCTCACTAGGATATACTTACCTATAAGTCTAATCTCACCAGATTTGAACCCTAGTTATCTTGAATACAATCGCGATAGACTAACAGGTCATAATCCAAAAGTGGGCGAAACCTAAGTTTATGAGTATCTATGTGTAGCTAATCTCTTTCTCATTCCATAAAGCACTTGATTGTTGAAAACAGACACTGTTTGTGCTACTTACAAGCAAAACAAGCTCGAGGAAGGATCGATAGCGAACAGCTCAAAAATGTGAATGCGTGGCGTGGGCGCGTAGCTCTCGGAGACACTACCGTGATGGTGTAGTCACGTCGTGAATCCGGTGAGGGAGAAGCGCGTAGCGAAGAGGATAAGACACTCTCTCTCTCTCTCTCTTAGACTTGTACGACACAGGATTAATATTCAAATGTTATTCAAAAATGGTTCTAAGGTGACTTTTATACTTTAGTCACCCTAGCTCAAAAATGTACATGGGGTTCTCTTACTCATTATTACAAAGTGGGAACAAATCTGAGTCCTGACTAACTGATTAATCTTTACATAACCCAAACGAATGAATCAAAATGATGAGATGTCTTTGACACAAAAATGGGAATTTGATCGGCTTTACATGGTGGGTTCATTACAACAGTTGGACAAGTTGGGCTCCAACACTTCCCCCTTTCGAGTTCATGTCTACCACGACATGATCGTCTTTGTCTTCAGTGTGGATGTCTTCCTTCTTGGTTGATTTGATGTAGAATTGCATCATACCGCATAGACTTGCTTGCCATCAATGGGCCAAAAATTTTAGATTTGTACATAAAGAAGCTTGTGTAGAATGCTTCTTCGAATGTTTGGAGATGGTAGCTTGGTAGAAACATTAGCCGTCTGAAATAGGCATACAATACTGGCTCTGTAGGTGGCCCACTTAGATCGTATGATAGCTCTGAGATGCTTCTTTTGGTATTCATGTACTATGAAGTCCAGCTTTCTAAGAAGACTGTGAGATAGGCCAAAAAGGTTCGAGCTATTTTACATAGCATCTTGCAGGATAGGTCGGGAGATCCTCCGAATTCTGCGATGGCGCCCTGAAGGGTTTTCACCATGTAAGAACCGGATATTCTCTCTCCCTCTGCAGGCCCTGGCAATACTGGATAATTTAGCCATGTCGAATTTCTGCTTTGTAGTGTTTTATGTTGGCTGTAGGTGTATGTTCGGGGAGTTGGGCAAAAAGTCCTATCATTCCTCAGCTCAGGCGGACCGTTGACTAAGTGGATTAGGTTATTAGGATGATCCAAGATCCATTGGCGCCTCCACTTTGGCTGGCTGTCTACTATTCTGTTTTGCTGTTCCCGATCCTGTAATTCTCCTTCAAACACTGGCACTTGTTCTTCTTTTGCGAGCTACCGTTGATGTGTCAGAGTTTCGTATTTCAGCAGAGCATAGGGTAACATAGGAGAATTCCATTCTTCCCATAGCGCTGCTGCTGTCTTGCCTGATCTGGAGAGCCCTTGTAGCATCTCCTTCTCTAGTTGCATGGCCTTGTACCACATCATCTCTGATTGCCTTTCCATTTGTGCGGCCAGCTTCTGCTCTTCAAATCTCGTAATTAAATCTTCGTCTATTTCTTGGTCTTTGGAGCCAAGTTGACCAGTCTGTGGATCTGGGTCCTCATGATCATCTGATCCTTCATCGTAGTCATCTGCACCCCCATATATTTCTGCCAGTCCGGCCAAATCCGTGGCTGCTTGCTCCAGGTGCACTCGTACCTGTCCTTGGTTTTGCCTTGCATTTTGAAGACTTGAGATTTGCGCAGTCATTGTTCTACTATTGATTTGGAGAGCTTGAAATTCCATCTCTTTTTGAGCTGCAGACTCCTCTAACTCTTTTACTCTGATGTGCAAATTTTCATTTTCCTCCCTGAGGGATTTGGAAACAATGCTTTCTATCTCACTGTCATGAGCTGGCCCTTGTTGCTGTTCACTTTGTAAGTCCGAAATTTGTCTTTGTAATTGATCCTCTGCTTTAAGCGCACTTTCGGCTATCGTTAAGCGATGTTTTCTTTCCAACTCCAACTCTCTTTTCAGTGCAGCCACTTCTTCTACCGTAGAAGAGGCCCTTGAGGCAGTTTATGGGATCACCCTACAAAAACAGGATGAACGGAGAGGAACGAAGGAAAAAACAAAGAGTAAAAAAGAAAGTGAAGAGAAACTGGACGAACCGAAAGTACTAGAAGAGCCAAAGCCAGTGGAGGTGGTGGCAGAAAGAGCTTTAGAGTTGACAGATGATGATGAAAAAGACATGCACATGGTGCATGAACTGCTCAGCAAGATAAAAGAAAGGTCCAAGGCAAAGGAAGTAGAGATTGAGACAGCCAAACAAACGGAAGTGGAGTTGCAGAGAAAATTAGAGAATGCTATGACTGAATCTGAAAGTCATAAAGCATCACTCTATGACGCGGAAAACGAAAGAGACGGCTTGATACTCCAGCTAGCCGAGGCTTCAAGAGAAGTAACAGGTGCACAGGAAGCAAGGGAGCGAATAGAGGATGAGTTGGAGGCGGCCAAGGATGAGCTCATTGAGCTAAGGGAGAGAGTCGAGCTCCAAGAAAGAACAATCACTAGACTCAGGACTACCCCTAGAGCTAGCAGAGCAGGAACCGAACAAGAGGGAGTTATCATACCAGCTTTGGAAGACCAGGTCCGAAGCTTACAAAGAGAGCTGAGATTAGAGCAAGTGCAAAGGTTGCACATTGCGGAGGGATCCTTGGCCGCAGAGGAGAGGCTCACATTAGAAAATCAAACACTACGGACAGAGAATGAGGCCCTCCGCAAACAGCTCCAAGATCTACAAGAGCAACAAAGAAGAGAGACAGAGACACCACAAGAAGAATCAGGTGGAGCAGCCATAGAGCTACCAGAAACTAGAGAGGCAACCACAATTGAAGATCCAACCCCAGCTCAAGAGGTGGCCTCGACTCCAAGAATCTCTGAAGAAGAAGAACAAAGGCTCCATGACCAAATAGAAAAGTCAGCAGAGGAGAGTGCCAAGGCGGAAATGGAATGGGAGAGGAGACTCCTAATCTCCATTAGACTTCAGGGACTAGACACAAAAGTGCTCCATGAACAGTGGATGCAACCCAGCCTGCCTTTCCCTTTGATGAAATTTGAAGTGCTAAAGACGAAAAAGAGAATAGAGGAGGAGCAGTATGTCGCTCTTTACGAAGGCGACATCACAAAGGAGGAACAATCAAAGAAAATAGTAGATTCACAACCTAGATGGAGGAAAGGTTGGCTGAACAAATACCCAGCCTACCTTATCAACTTGGTGGAGGCACCAAAGGAGATTCGGGAGGATGCAACCTTCTGCCCGGTGCCAAGAGTCAGAAACTGGAAAGAGCATGGCAGGATTGCAGAAAAGAAGCCAAATTGGCTTAATTATCCCAGGATGCCAGGACCAAAGGCAGGAGAGAGAATAGGTAAAGCCTACATGGTGAAAACCCTAACGGGCACCATCAAGCTCTTTACTAGCTCTCCTGACCTTTCGTGTCAGATGCTCAAGAAAATCTGCAGGACTCTCTTAGCTTGCATTGAAGTGTTCGCGCCAGATAAAGCCACGACCTTGAGTCTACTATCGACGGCGGACACAGTGACTGATATGATGTACGATCTTTCATTGCAGCCTTCTCCAAAAGTGTTACACCTCCTATACCAAAGGATTATGTTTTTGCCTAGCTTCCACATGCAAACATTCGAAGAAGCTTTCTACACCGGCTTTTTCACCCACGAAAGCAAAATATTCGGCCCAACCTTGACCATCGGCAACCTACGATACGAATCACATTTGCAGATGCTCAAGACGACAGGACTTTATTGACCAAGCATAAAAGTCATGTCAGGGACGACATGAACGCAGAGGGGGGGGGGGGGGGGGTGTTGAGCCAGCAGAGGATCACACCCATATTTTTGCTCACACTCATCATGTTGTAACCATTGATTGTAATAAATGTCTTTCCGACATTAATTTTGATTTGAGCCATTCATTAAGTAACGGGACTCAATTGAGTTTCCAGCTTGTAATCCCGAAGTAATTTCACTTGCTGATGTAATTAGTTAGAGATGTTCTCACCTCCAAGGCTGAGGTATATAAGCCAAAGTTTTTGTAACCTAAGGAGATTCAGATTATTAATCAAAGTGGGTTTTTGAGCGCCGTGACTGTGATTGAGAGAGAGTGAGTGAGAGAGTTTTATCTACTTGCTATGCGAGCTACGGAGCCGCCATTGGAGAAGAGACACCGCCATTGTGTTAGCAACGGTGAGAGCTACGCACAGATACCAAGAGTGCGCGCTATCGGCTTCTATGTGTGGTAAGTTCCTGCGAGCTTCGGTGTGAGTTTTCTTCCAACTCGTGTGTCGGAATTGAGCATGCAGCATATCTATAGAACCACAACGAGTAGAGTTACGCATTAGTACCATCGGGTTCAAGTTTCGGTCACCTGTATTTTTTGGCCTGTCTTCATACGCGTTTACCACACGGAGTGGTTATAGGTTGATTTTGCAGTTCAAGTCTTTAGGGTGTTGTTCTTACCTAGTGTATAGACTTCCCCTTGAGTTTGAGATCGATTCAATGATTCTAGATCTTGTTTCGTATAGCATTCGTTCGTAGTACGGATTTCAGTCACTTGCGTATTTTAGAACTTAGATTTGATTTCCTTAGTAGTGATTGTCATTGGAAGGTCGAGTAGGTGATTTGACACCCACCTAGTTGTTTCCATGCGCCTGCGGGTCAAGCTCCATCCTCGTCTGACAAATTCTGTTGTTGGTTGAGTTCTCGCTATTTAGCTTCCGCTAGCGGCGTAACCGCCTTAACATGAACCTTACTTACTGTAGCTAACAGACTAGTCACCTTTTCCTCTTCGTACATGTACACCATCAAGAAAAATTTATAAAAGTTGTCAGAGAGAAGTAGTCGGGTAAGTCCTCTCCTTCTTTTAATTTTCTTTTATTATTGCAAATGTCAATTCAGAAATTGAGATGATAATATACTAGAACATTATAAAGTATTTACAATAGACTCCTTCATTATTTCCAAATCAAATATTTAGAATAGTCTATAATTTCTAGTACTTAGCAAAAGGATAGCACGTTTACAAATATTTAATTATTAAAGTGCTCTTTATGAGTATGTATAGGGGAACAGTTTGTAAGTACTTTGCTAGTTAAAAATACACTAATTTTGTGTCAAAGAGGTAGTAAATGTTTTATCTTTTGGTCCATTGGTCACCTCCACACACATTTGGTGATTTAGGTAGTGTGTGTAGGCTCATTTTGGTGTAGATTCACCAATTTAGGCAACACCAATTAACCATGCAGATTCACCGATGTAGGTAGCACGAGTGCCGATTTGCCGATCTAGGTAGTACACAAACAAACAACAAATTCATTAGTTTAGATAACGCTAGTGTACACATAGCACATTCATGCGACTTACGATTAACTAAAACTTCAAGCCCAAGGTACTCAAATCTCTCAACACCTTCAAGTGTTTCATTGTTGTACACAATGTAAGGCTTCTTAGTTTGGTTTTAACAAGCATAACCTTTGTTTTGGATTCATTCACAATAGGCCCACTATGCAAGCAAAAGTTCTCAAGGAAAACCATAAGATTTTGTGCATCCTCTAAATTATGTGATAGGAGCACTACATCATCCACATACAACAAAACCATGATTACTACATTGCAATTTGTAACCTCTTCAATGCACCCTTGTTGCATAAACTCAAGGAAAATTTGTTCCAACTTATCAATACACAGACCAGAGAGAGTTTGTTACAATGGACATCCTAGTGCTTGCAAAATATTTTGAAATTCCTTTTCCCATGTGCAATTGACATATCACCTATGTGCTTGCAAAACATTCTATAATTCCTTTTTCTATGTGCAATTGACAATTTGAGAAATGGAAAACATAAATGAGAGCGAGAGAGAGAGAGAGAGAGAGAGAGAGAGAGAGAGAGGGAGAGAGAGATAAGGACCTTATGAATTTAGTGACCTAATAGCAATCCCTTTACAAATTTCCTTTCTCTTTCCTTAATATTTGTTAGTGGATCATCGTGATGGATGTCTGTAGCATAGCTACCTAGCACTAACATACATGAACAAGGAAATGGGGTATAGGACGGCCTCTTTATTTGTCATGGGATTAAAAATGAGATTAAGGAAAGCAAACGAGGACTACCATGTGGATTGAAATGGTGAGTGTGGCAGGTCCTAAAAGTGGGTGGACAAACTTACTTATAGGCCTAGAGATGGAGGGGTCCTTTCTTTATTAATAAAAGGAGAAAATAAAAAAAATTGAGCATTTTTTCATAAAGTTGGGTTAAAAATCCACTCTTTCTTGCTCTAAAGGCTGCTAACCCCCACCCCCTCCCCCCTAAAAGGTGTTTTTGAAAAAACGTGATGACATTCTCTCTCTCCTCTTCACTCTCTCCACATACAAGATGAAAACTATGAGGAGGCATTCAACTACATTTATAAAATTGAGCACTTTCCACATGTAGCATAAGAGGGCAATACACATTACAAGACATTGCCAATTGCTTTAAGACAATGTTGCGCTAAGAGTATTGGCATAACTAGTTGTGTTTTAGATATACAACTACACCTCATGCTATGATATTAGTTATGGGAAAGAGAGAACATTGTTACTATGTGGGAGTTTTTTTAAAGCTCTAAATGTTTTGGTAAAGCTCTAAATTAAAAGCTCACAAATTTTTAAACCCCCCACAGATCATGTCACATTTGCTTGCTGCATAAAGGCATGCAATGATCTAGAAGATGCCACTAACGGCAAAGCAATGCATGCGAAAATTATGCTCAAGGGTGTAGAGAGAGTGGATTCTCTCATCAGTGTCCTTACGGATATGTATGTGAAATGTGGGATGCTTATGGATAAGATAAATGATCAAACTATGGCTTTGTGGATGGTGATGATCATAGGGTATACCAAGAAAGGGTCTCCTGAAGATGCAGTGAAATGTGTTGAACAAACATAAACATAAGGCATGGCCCTTGATGAGGTTGCATTTGTGTGTTTCTTAAAAGCTTGCAAAATCACCAAAGTAGATGATGATAGCAGCAAAGAGTTAGATGTTGAAATGGAAAAGGAATAGGCTGAAAGAAGATCTGCTAATTTGAATGTTTTTGAGGAAAAAGACATTCCATGCATGTCACTTGATGGATCACTCAACCTGCATCATTTCCATGGCATGCTTTCTAAAATTGCAGAGCATGTTGAGATTGTAGTGAGAAAGGGCTGTCACCATGAGCTTGAGAAAATGCATTTGCAAGGGACATCTTTTAGTACAGTGTCCCTTCTCACAATGAGCAATGCAACATTTACGTCTTAAATGGAGAAGGGTATCTAATTGTCTTAAACATTTTGATTGATGTATAAGTCAAACGTGGTGCTCTTTGCAAGGCATATAAATTTTTTGATAGCCTCTTGAGCAAAGAGCATGTGTTGTATAATATGCTCATTGTAGGGTATGCTAAATATGGTTATGTTCATGAAGCATTGATTCCATTTGAGCAAATGCAATATTCTATCTTTTTACCAAAATTTGTCACTTATTTCTGCATCCTAAAAGCTTGTGGCAGCATTGGGAAGTACATCAATGTCTTCAAAAAGTGTGACTTGAAGATGTTTTGTTGAATCTTATTATGCTAATCTAAACCCTAAAAGCCTGTTGAGATGAGGAAGTGATGCTAAAAGGCATAGGAACTACATGATCAGACTTAACATGTATGAGAACCATTTTGTTATGAGAGCCTTGATTTATATGTATGAAAAGACAAAATATCTTGCTAGCTAAAGAGAAGTAAGCTTCTTGAAAAAGACTTTTAATTATGTAGATTGCACAATATACGGATGTTTCATAACAGCAATGTGCAACAACCTTTTGCATTTCCATTGATGATTCAAAGGAAGAGATTTTGTGAATGCTTTATCCCACGAGGTTGGCACATACTGGAGGATGAGTAGATTTAGAGGGGGTGGAAGTCATGTTGTGGGACATCCATGATGTAAATAGAAATTAAACAACCATTTGGGTGGTCTTAATCATAAGAAAACATTAGCTGCGCTGTTTTTTTTTTAAATATGTATGTCAATGGCCACTGAGGTGTAAATAATTTCCTGCAAAGTTGTGGCCCTAGATGGACCATTGATGGGATGTTTTTTTTAACATGATTAGGTCTCCCCAATCTTGGAAAATAATTCACATGAAATTTGAGGTTTCACACTTGTCCAAATTGTTAAATTTGTCATAGGGGGTGTCTGCCCAAAAATGATATTTGTATGTGAACATGTTCTAGGTATTTGAGGTAGATCGTAAAAAGGGGCTGTTGATGCGAATTTGGGGGGCTTTAGAATTTGTTGTGCACATTTTGGGCACCCCATGTTTTTGCAAATTTGTACAAATGGACATGACTCCATGTGTCAAAATTGTGTGCGGGATTTCTCTTTGTGGATTTTGTTTAGCTTGCTTTAGCAAGCTCATGTACATGCAGTGCAATTGATGTACTATGAGTGCCCATAAGTGAGTTTTTTGAAGTGTCACTTGTATTTTACTTAAAATCATGGACAAACACAAAAATTTTAGCCAAAATTAATAGGTTTTGGGTTGTTGTGCCTCCTCCATGCCTTTTGATGCAGTTTTTTTTTCCTCGACTAGCTTTGCCTATGTGTAATCGTGCCATGTAAGCTTGCGTTTCATGCCAATTTCGCACATACAGGTGCGTAGATTTGAAATTTGTGGTCCTCAAAACTTTTGTCTTGCAAAAAATCTAGAGAATTTTTGAGGCTTGAAAGCATCCCTTTTGGAGATGTGATTTGGGAAATACATGATATGGCACGCAGATTGGTGTAGGGTGAGTTATGGAAGCTCACTTGATTTGTGGTGTGTATACACTTTGAATTTGTGGATTTGAAGAATCTTTTGGTGAAGGGAGAATCTCTTTTCCTCAAGTGCATTGTGTCATGCCAAGGGTAGGATTGGGAAGGGTCAAGGGCTAGGACAGATATGCAGTCAAGGGGGTCTCTATGTTTAGTAGGCCAAGGGCCTATATAGAGTGTGGCTAGGTGGAGATTAGTATATTCTAGTTGTAACATTTAATGGTCTAGTAACTTGTGTGTAGCAGAAAATAGCATGAAAATAGTGAGCATTTCATTAGAATAGCTTCCTAATGAGAATAACAAGAGTGCTTGGGTGGAAAGAGCAACAAAAAGCATAACACCTAGTTAGATAGCATAAACAATACTTCAAAAGAGAGAGAGATTAAGCAATTGACAATAGTTGAGGACCAGATTTGCATGGAGCCGGTCCCCCCTCTAAAAGGCTTTGTATTATGGTTTCTCCCATCAAGAGAGACATTTTACAATACAATTCTTTGTGTTCCTTCAATACTAGCTAGTGCAATGAAGATGGAAACTTCATGCACTAAGCAAAACACTTATCAAACACAACATCAATTCCCTCAAGATCGCAGACCCAAGACGTCACACACCTTCGAAGATGGTGAGAGCTAGCGGGGTATGAGAGTAGATTGAGAGGAAGAAGAATTATTCTTATGAGAAAGATGTACATCTCCTCACATAACCACTCATATTAGCATATCTTAGCTTAGTAATTAGCATGGTAGAGGAGATGAGCATGCATTGAAGCTTGGCTCTTGGTTGGATTTGCATCACAAAGCCAAGAGTTGTTGGTGTAGGCATCCCTTCTCACAAGATTGGAGTAGGTGGTAAGCTTTCCATTAAAGCTTGAGAAAGAGAGAGAGTCTTCTCTGCTTCACACATCAGATTGTGTGAGTGTGTGTGTGATAATGCCTTGCAAAAATCAGCCCCCTCTCTCTGTTGGTCGACCCCCCTTGCTAAATGCTCATGCTACAGCCCTATTGGACAGGCCTAGCCACCCACTGGAAATTAAGCAGCATAAGTGATAGCCTTCTGACATGTGTCCCCCTTTCCCCTTTTGTGAGAGCTTTAGGTAATTAATAAATTCAACTAAACTCTGATTGGACCGCTTTGCCTCCTGGCCAATAGGAATCAGGCAAGCCATTGGGCTACTGAATGCTCATTGGTCCCCTTGGGAGACTATCCAATAGTCTTCTAGAGAGCTTAATTCTTATTGGTTCTTTTATTAAGTGTTTTTAAATGAATTAAACTAGATTTACTCTAGCCTAATTCTCATTGGTCCACCTCCATGGCTATCCAATAGGATTTGAGTACACCTTGTGGGCATCTGGCCTAGGGAGCTGACATGTGTCCCTCTTTTCCCTTGTGTACAAATGAAGCTTGTGAGTGTGTGTGGGTGTTTCTCTCTCATACCCTACTTCTTGGGCTCGCCCCCTCCTATGTAGGGCTTGACGAAGACTTTTTGGGACACACTCAAAGCATTCAATTCCCCTAATGTTTGACCTTTGGACACAACCTTTGAATTTTGGAACCTTAGCATTTTGGAAGTCTTAATGGGCTGAACCTTAGGGTCTTTGAGCCCATTGTTGCAAATAGCTCTTTTGCAGATGCCCCCCCCTTTGGATCCCTATTTTCCCTCCTTTGGATCCCTATTGTGGCCGGTCTACTAGCTTAACCAATATTCTAGCTTTTTCTCCCCTGGCACTTCCCCATATTAAATTATCAGTTTAACATGAGAAAATCATTTAGGAGAATTATATATTGATTATTATGACATTACCTCTCTTTTGAAATCATAGTCATCCTCGACTATGGGGTAGAGAAGATAAAGCATATTCATTAGTCCTTTTCGTAGTGGGTAGAGGATCCCTATGTTATCCTACGACATCGTTCCACAATGGATGACTAGTCCATTTGGCGCTTGAGAGCCTGAGCCTGCCACAAGCATGTCTACACATTAGTCCTATCAGTCTTCCATAGTAGAGAGACAAGCTCTACTTGGTGTTTGGGAGATGTCGTCTCCGCAAACTTGATCTAAGCATGCATACTACATTGCTGTGCACAATAAATAAAAAGAGAGTCTTATAAGACAAAAAAATTGTTCATTTTAAACATTTGTACATTTGCTTACTCTAGGGAAGCATTGTAAGCATTGACAAGGTTTAGGTTATCCTTTAATTGTATGCCTTGCATCCATCTAGCATCTTCAAAATGATAATTCTTAAACTTAATAAGATATCGTCGGATAGTCTTACCGCCTCTTAGTACCTTGTCTTCATGTCGGAGAATGGACTCGGGCTACAACACCTCTTCTTGGTCCTCGATCTCCGGTGGGTCTTCAATAGTTGCTCCTTGAGGTGGCTCTCCTTTGTAAGGCTTTAGTAGGCTCACATGGAAAGAATTGTGTATGAGCCAATGACTGGGCAACTTGAGTTGATAGGCCATCTCATTGATTGGCCTAAGAATTTGGAAGGGACCATAGTACCCTTTTGCTAACTTAGCATAGTACTTTTGGTGTCGCGTAGAATTCTTGCCTGTCGTGTGCCTTAATCGAGCCTTGGGAAATTTTAATAAGACCCAATCATTTGCTTTAAAGGCTTGGGCTCTTTTGTGCTTGTCAGCAGTAGCCTTTTGCCTTTGCTGTGAGATAGAGATAGCATCCTTAATCTTTTGGAAAGATTCTTGGAGGTCTCGGCTATACTCATCTGCAGCGAAGATCTTCCCGTGTACCTTAAGTAGCAAGGGAATTTTTGATCTTCCATCAATTACCTCAAAAGGTGCTTTTCCCGTGGAAGTATGTACAGTGTTATTGTAGGCATACTCCACTAAGGGTAAGTACTTCTCCCATTGGGATCTTTGATCTACTTCCGTTACAAAGGCTTTTAGTAGATCGAGAATTGTTAGGTTAGCTATTTCACTTTGGCCATCCATTTGTGGGTGATAGGTCGAAGAGAAGTTTAGCCTTGTTCCTATATTCTCAAAGAGACCCTTCCAAAAATTACTAGTCATTCTAGGATCTCTATCCGACACTATGGACATTGGCAAGCCATGGTACTTGAAGATTTGTGAAATGAAAAGGGTTTCCATTTGATGGGCTTTAATAGTCTTTTTGATAGATATAAAATGAGCTTGTTTACTAAACCTGTCTACTATTGTCCATATTCCTGTATTCCCATGGATAGACTTAGGCAATCCAAAGATAAAATCCATGGATATGCTCTCCCATGGTGAATTAGGGATTGGCAAAGGTTGAAGCAATCCAGGTTGCTTCCCTCTATCAAACTTCGTCTTTTGGCATACCACACATTTAGAAACATACTCTTGTATGTTTTCTTTCATGGTAGGCCAATAGAAATATGTTTCAATCCCCTTTAGGGTAGACTGAATCCCTCTATGCCCTGCATAAGGAGGAGCATGAGATTCATACATTATTTTCTCACGTAGTGAGCTAGTAACGCATAGTCTATTTCCATAGAGAAGATAACCATCTTGGAAAGTAAATGGTTCCTCTTTCTTCCCTAGTGCAAGGGCTGAAATCACATCTCTAAAATCGGCATCAATAGCATACTAACCTATCATAGAAGATAGATCATTGTAAGTTGCTATGGAAACCGCATTCACTCTAGGCTGTCTTGAGAGTGCATCGGCTACTTGATTATGCTTGCCAGCAATGTGAGCAATATGAAAATGAAATTGCGAAAGAAAGTTTGCCCACCTCATTTGTTTGTCGGAGAGCTTGGTCTGCATCATGAAGTAATTAAGACTTTGGTGATCCGTTCGTATAATGAAAGGAGTCCCCAATAAATAGTGCTTCCATGAGTCTAAGGCATGTACAACTGCGAGGAGTTCCATTTAATATATGCCTAGAGCTTGCTCAATAGGGTCGAGCCTTCGACTTTCATAGCCTATGGTGTGTCCTTCTTGAATCAAAACAGCTCCAAGGCAATCACCACAAGCATCACATTGGACCTAAAATGGCTTTGAGAGATCTGGTAGTGTAAGCACAGGTTGAGAGATAAGCTTTTCTTTAAGCTTTTCGAAAGCATTGTTCTTCTTGGCAGACCATGTGTACCTAACGTTTTTCTTTGTTAGGTCATGTAATGGTCTTGCTATTAGTGAGAACTTTTCTATGAAGCATCTATAGTATGTGCACATACCTATAAAGCTTCTTAACTCATGAAGATTCCTTGGTTTAGGCCATCCTTTTATTACCTCTAACTTTGATGGATCCATTTGGATGCCATCTTGAGAGATAATGTGACCTAAATATTGAATATCTTGCAAGAAAAATTCACTTTGCTTTTGATTAACATAAAGTTTATTCTCTCTTAGAACTTGAAATATTACCCGGAGGTGTTGCTTGTGTTCGTCTAATGAATTAGAGTAGATGATGATATCATCAAAGAACACTCCAGTAAAGGTTCGGTGAGGCCTGAATAGCTTCTCCAGCAAGCAGTTGAATGTGGTTGGTGCATTGGTAAAGCCAAAAGGCATGACAATGTATTCGTAAAGACCAAACGTAGTGCAAAATGTGGTCTTTACAATGTCTTGATCAACTATCCTTATTTGATGATAGCCACTTTTTAGGTCAATCCTACTAAAGTAGGTGGACCCTTGTAGCTTATCAAATAGGTCTTCTACCCGTGGAACGGGAAACCTGTTTTTGATAGCGATCCTATTTAGTGCTCTATAGTTGACACACATACGATATGTGCCGTCTTTCTTTTGCACTAGTAGCACAGGAGAACAAAATGGAGATGAGCTAGGCCTAACCATGCCCTTCTCAACTAACTCATGCACTTGCTGCATAATCTCCTCTTGCTGAGCTTGAGAAACTCTATAAGGAGGTTTGTTAGGCGGTGAACTTCCTGGAAGAAGTTCAATTGCATGGTCATCATTACCTCGTTTAGGAGGTAGCTCACAAGTGATGGCGTCAATAAAGACATCCTAAAACCCCTTGAGAAAATTGGATAAGTCTAATTCCTTTTGATTGTGTATATTTTCTTTTGCTAAAACATTAGTTTCATTTTGAAAATCTTTAACAAAAATCATGTACACGAAAATAGAGCTCTTTATTGACGTTGAAAGCTTTTGTATGTACAATGGGTATAGTGTTACCCGTTTCCTTAGCATCTATATACATATCTTTTTCCCTAAACTTAAAGGAGATTCTCCTTTCAAGGAAATTAACATTGGCAGCCATGTGATCAAACCATGGTGCCCCTAGGATTACATCCTCATGCTTGAGAGGAGAGATAAAGAAGTCCTCTTTGTCCACATAGCTTTGGACATGGAGCCTCAATTTCCCGATTAAGGGAGCGATTGAAGCTTCTTGCCCCTTGAAAGCACCGTCTACGGGTAGGACATCTCCCATGTCGTAGTCTTGTATGCCTAGCTTGGTGGCCAACTCTATAGATATAAAATTGTGAGTAGAACCAGGGTCAAAGAGAATAAAAGTATCATGTTCTCTTACCTTTCCCCAAGCATGGCATAGAGGAGATCCTTTGTGGTGAATTTCCTCCACTTGGATTTCGAGCAAGGTAGCTCTAGGAGGTTCATGGCGGGTGTTCTTTTTGGGACAAGCGCGGTACGCATGCCCTTGCTTGCCGCACTTGAAACAACGGTTATCCTTGCGATAATGCTCAAGCTCTTCAGGAGAGAGTTTATTTTTTCCTTTATAAACTCCCTTCTCTTTAGCTTTGTTGGAGTTTCCTTAGGAGACTTTTGGAAATTGTCCTTCCCGTTAGGCTCATTGGAACCCTTGTTTTCCGTGGGCTTAGAATTTCTTTTAGCCCCCATTTGGAAATTGATTTGAGAGGCCACCATAGTATGGTGTATAACCGCCGATATGGTGCGTGGCCTTTGGGAGTTGACATACTCCGCCATTTCTTCAGTTAAGCCCGCACAAAATTGTTGCTTTTGCTCTCCAAAATCCAACTTTTTGAAGACAATGACATTGAGTTGTAGGTCTCAAAACTTGTCTACATATTTGTGAATGGATTCGTAAGGAGAGATCTTTAAGCTTCGCCATTCTGTGAGTACTTTGTCTTTTGCATTGGTGGCCAAAAACTGCTTCATAATGGAAGCTCTAAAAGCTTTCCATATTTGTGGAGCTTCACCGTTGGCCCGTGGGCTAGACCACCATTGCTTGGAGGACTTTTGAAAGTGCATAGCTACATGGTGTAGCTTAGAGGACTCCTGAAGCCCTCATCTCCAAACACCACATCAAATTGTTGGATAAAGGCCAAGACTTTGTCCATAGCACCAATAGTGCCATCGTAGGTAAGGAAAGAGATGCTCTTCCCTCCCTCTTTGAACTTCTTGAGCTTGGATGACCTCTTCCATGCGGCATAGAATTTCCTATGGCCTCTTCTTTTTGATGGTTCAAAGGTTGCACCATCACTTTCTTCAGAAGATGAAGAATTTGAGGAAGATGGAGAAGAGGGTGACCTCTTTCTCGCCTTTTTCTTGCCTTGATCTTCGTTGTCTTCACCATCACTTTCATAAGAGGAAGAGGATGAAGAAGATGGACAAGAGGATGTCCTCTTTCTCGCCTTTTTCTTCTCTTGATTTTTGTCATCCCTCTTTGAAGTATGGTGTGGAGAAGTATGCGATGATCTTCTCCGTTTTGGAGGCAATGGAGAGCGTTTATCCCACCGTCTTCGTGGAGCCATCTCCACCGAGGTGGTGGGAGACTCACTTCTTTCTCATTCCTTTGGTGGAGGCTCTTGAGTTCTCCTTTCAGAAGGAGATGCATCATCAAGGAGAAAATTTTTGAGCCCTTCATAGGGATCCTCTTCTTCTTCCCGCATCGGAGAGAGACCTCTTTTGGAAGTCTCGCAAGGAGGCTTCCTAGGTGCTCTCTCATCATGGTGGGGAGCTTGGAGAATCCCATGAGCATGAAGCTGCCATTGCACTTCACTTTGGAGGGATGGATTGCCCATGGCTTGTTGAAGCCTAGAAACAAGATAGTTAACAAGAATCGGGGCATCATAAGTAGCTTGCTCATTAGCAAGATCAAAGTTATCAACGTTAATTTCACTCTCTTTACTATTGTCAGCCATTCTAACAACATTTAGGTGTAAATGTTTTAGGTGTACTTTGGCACTTCAAGCCCTAGTTGCTACTCCTCTTTACCCCTTTAGAAAAAGCACTCGAGCTACTGTACCCGTGGCTTGAATACCATTAATTGCAAGGAATAGAAGAGAGGGCCGTTCAACACAAAAACAACACCGGCTCCTGTCAAGTTTCTAATAGCTTAATAGTGGTTAAGTCGTAGGCAAGCCCTGTAGGACTCCACTATTAAGACCATAGCTCTCGATGGTGATGCCCCGTTAACTGCACGAAGGCAGTTAACGGGGCACTGCAAGGATGAAAAATCCCTATTCTACTTACGCACATGAAATTAATAGTACCAACCATTTATAGCTAGCTTAAGGACCTCCCTTCTTGAGCAAGAAAAGAGAAACCTTGTGCTCTGATACCAATGTAGCATTTAATGGTCTAGTAACTTGTGTGTAGCAGAAAATAGCATGAACATAGTGAGCATTTCATTAGAATAGCTTCCTAATGAGAATAACAAGAGTGCTTGGGTGGAAAGAGCAACAAAAAAGCATAACACCTAGTTAGATAGCATGAATAATACTTCAAAAGAGAGAGAGATTAAGCAATAGACAACAGCTGAGGAACAGATTTGCATGGAGCCGGTCCCCCCTCCAAAAGGCTTTGTATTATGGTTTCTCCCATCAAGAGAGACATTTTACAATATAATTCTTTGTGTTCCTTCAATACTAGCTAGTGCAATGAAGGTGGAAACTTCATGCACTAAGCAAAATACTTATCAAACACAACATCAACTCCCTCATGGTCTCAGACCCAAGACCTCACACACCTTCGAAGATGGTGAGAGCTAGCGGGGTATGATAGTAGATTGAGAGGAAGAAGTAGTATTCTTATGAGAAAGATGTACATCTCCTCACATAATCACTCATATTAGCATAGCTTATCTTAGTAATTAGCATGGTAGAGGAGATGAGTATGCATTGAAGCATGGCTCTTGGTTGGATTTGCATCACAAAGCCAAGAGTTGTTGGTGTAGGCATCCCTTCTCACAAGATTGGAGTAGGTGGTAAGCTTTCCATTAAAGCTTGAGAAGGAGAGAGAGTCTTCTTTGATTCACACATCAGATTGTGTGAGTGTGTGTGTGATAATGCCTTGCAAAAATCAGCCCCCTCTCTCTCTTGGTCGACCCTGCATGATAAATGCTCATGTCACAACCCTATTGGACCTCCCCAGGCCTAGCCAATGGAAATTAAGCATCATAAGTGATAGCCTTCTGACATGTGTCCCCCTTTCCCCTTTTGTGAGAGCTTTAGGTAATTAATAAATTCAACTAAACTCTGATTGGACCCCTTTGCCTCCTGGCCAATAGGAATCAAGCAAGCCATTGGGCTGTTGAATGCTCATTGGTCCCCTTGGGAGACTGTCCAATAGTCTTCTAGAGAGCTTAATTCTTATTGGTTCTTTTATTAAGTGTTTTTAAATGAATTAAACTAGATTTACTCTAGCCTAATTCTCATTGGTCCACCTCCATGGGCATCCAGTAGGATTTGAGTACAACTTGTGGGCATCTGGCCTAGGGAGCTGACATGTGTCCCTTTTTCCCCTTCTGTACAAATGAAGCTTGTGACGGTGTGTGGATGTTTCTCTCTCATCCCCTACTTCTTGGGCTTGCCCCCTCCTATGTAGCGCTTGACAAAGACTTTTTGGGACACACTCAAAGCATCCAATTCCCCTAATGTTTGACCTTTGGACACAACCTTTGAATTTTGGAACCTTAGCATTTTGGAAGTCTTAATGGGCTGAACCTTAGGGTCTTTTGAGCCCATTGTTGCACATAGCTCTTTTCTAGATGCCCCCCCCTTTGGATACCTATTTTCCCTCCTTTGGATCCCTACTGTGGCCGGTCTGCTAGCTTTACCAATATTCTAGCTTTTTCTCCCCTGGCACTTCCCCATATTAAATGATCAGTTTAACATGAGAAAATCATTTAGGAGAATTAGATATTGATTATTATGACACTAGTCCCCTCTACCTTATACTGGTATGAGAGTTCAAGGACGGGGAGCCATGGAGGAGGGGGGAAGGAGACCACTTGCATGAGGCATGCATTCTCTCTCTCTCTCTCTCTCTCTCTCTCTCTCTCTCTCTCTCTCTCTCTCTCTCTCTCGCATGTGAGGAGTCCTGTGGCAAGATGGACAGAGAAGAGGGGAGGTAGGAACGGTCCCTTGCATGAAGGTGGCGGTTTCAATAGGGAATAAGGCCGTGGGGGAAACCTCCCTTGCATGCAACAGAAGACACGGGCAAACCTGCACAATTGGGGGTACGAGTAGAACCATAAAGAAGCGCCATGTTGTACTCTGGAGTTTTCATTTCCTTGCTGAGGCCACTTGGAGTCGTAGACGACAACGCGAGCATTTTTCTACCTATATACGTGCGTTGTCTGCAGAAGCCGCCATGGCCAAGGGCTTGAAGTTCCCACTTGTTGTCAAGGTTAAATTTTATTTAGGGTGCCCTATTTTTGGGCACCCAATCTCGTTAAGGGCTAAGGCCCATGGTGGACAAACCACACAAGCAAGCAGTCCATTGATGGTGGCAACAATGATTGCAGCAAAGCGTACTAATGCTTCAAATCTTCCTTTGAACCAGTCAATTGCAGTACAAGCTATAAATATGCAAAATTGTGTACTCTTTACGAAGAAGAAAGTTATGGACATAGCTTAACCGATTTTACATTGGGACGGTTATGATCCAACATGGATTAATAGTAAGCTTGGCATGGAGGGCCATGCAACATGCAAGATGTTGCATTGTGGCTATGAAGACATTTTCCCACTGTTCCAAGTGGACTTCTAAGAGTCGGTAAGCAAATCGACTTTAACATTTTCAGTTATGACCTTATTGAATCTCGCAAATCTCTCTGCATTATAAGCACGACAAGCATGAAAACTTACTCTTTAGTGATATTTGTCCTCAGCATGGGGCAATTTGAGCATGTTCGGTAAGTCTTGAAATTTTTTCATGCATGGCATGTGATATCTTAAATGGATATGAGCACAAATCGCTGGCGGAATAAATGACAATCAGGAAATGACAATATCCACCCATTGTTGGCAAGAAAGATCCGACGAGTTTTCTAAGACATCATGGGAGCAAGGCTCCATATAGAAATCCTCAGGATAACAGTAATCAAGCCCATCAGGTACGAGGTATATACGTTGCAAGATTTTTTTTTTGTTTTTCAATACATGGTACAATTCAACAAGGTTGATTATCTATGAATGCTCAACAAGGTCGGCTTTCTTTTGCTATGACATTACAAATTGGCACGAGTATCTGTTAGCTATGAGCACCAAAACTCCATGAGTACTTATGTGAAGCACGGCTTCCCTTTCAACATTTGGCATAGCGGTTTCTATAGTTTGGAATATGCTATTAGCATAACTTAGGGAAACTTGTCAAGATGTCTGCAGGTTGTTTACATCACAAGAGGGTGTTTATGACACATACGCTAGCTCACTCAAGTAGTATATCTGGCTATGAGCTGGATTCGAGAGAATTACCAGAAACCTGGCCACAAGTGGGTGACAAGGTTAGTAAATTTTAAGTTCTGTTTGTTTTTGTTTATGTTTTACTTTTCATTTTGGAAAAGATCTCTCTACTGAGAAAAGCAAAGTGATTGGGCAGACTCCATAAGAAGCCGTTGTACAAAGCAAAGTGCTTTGCCCGACTTCATGTGAAGCACGACTTCTATTATGTACCACAATCTTCTCGATTGATTTCAAATCAACGATACTGACACACATCTTTGGCACTACGTGGATATAAGCTCATAGTTTATGCAATGATGCATTGTAATGTATCCACATTAGTGTGATTGTGCAAGGCACGTATCCCCCCCCCCCCCCGGACCGACGGTGTTTTGTGTGAAGGAGTGAGATTGAGCGGCTGCGTGCGTGTGCAAGGGTGGAGACAGACCATGGCAGCAAGTGTGCATCGTGTAGTGGATTTGTGGAATGTGTGGGCAGTGGAAATTGGGCAGGCGGTGGTCTGCTAGTGTGAGTTATATTTTCAAAGGTGTTTTCCGAGAGGACAGGGGTGCTATGGATACCCTGAGCTATAGAGAGACCATTCCCCCTCTCCAACGTCTTAAATGGAGAAGTGTATCTAATTGTCTTAAACATTAACATCTTAAATGGAGAAGTGTATCTAATTGTCTTAAACATTAACATCTTAAATGGAGAAGGGTATCTAATTTTCTTAAACATTTTGATTGATGTATAAGTCAAACGTGGTGCTCTTTGCAAGGCATAGAAGACTTTTGATAGCCTTCTGAGTGGAGAACAGGCATAGAAGACTTTTGATAGCCTCCTGAGTGGAGAACAGGTGTTGTATAATATGTTGATTGTAGGGTATGCTAAATACGGTTGTGGCCATGAAGCATTGAAGCCATTTGAGCAAATGCAATATTCTATCTTTGGTCCAAATTTTGTCATTTCTTTTTGCATCCTGAAAGCTTGTGGCAGCATTGGGAAGTACTTCAGTGTCTTGAAAAAAATTGTGACTTGAAGATGTTTTGTTGAATCTTGTTATGCTAATCTAAACCCTAAAAGCTTGTTGAGTTGAGCAAGTGATGCTAAAAGGCATAGGAACTACATGATCAGGCTTAACATGTTTGAGAACCATTTTGTTATCCGAGCCTTGGTTTATAAGTATGCAAAGACAAAATAGCTTGCTCACTAAAGAGAAGCCTTGGTTTATAAGTATTCAAAGGCAAAATAGCTTACTGGCACAATATACGGATGTTTCGTAATAGCAACTGCAACAACCTTTTGCATTTCTATTGATGATTCAAAGGAAGAGATTTTGTGAATTTTTTATCCCACGAGGTTGGCACATATTGGACGATCATTAGATTTAGAGGGGGTGGATTTCATGTTGTTGTGGGACATCGATTATGTAAATAACAATTGAACAACCATTTGGGTGGTCTTAATCATAAGAAAACATTAGCTGCTTTTTATGTTTCCTTAAATTATGTCTATCAATGGCCATTGAGGTGTAAATAATTTCCTGCAAAGTTGTGGCCCTAGATGCACCATTGATGGTATGTTTTTTGTTTTACATGATTAGGTCTCCCCAATCTTGGAAAATTATGTACATGAAAATTGAGGTTGCACACTTGTCCAACTTGCTAAATTTGTCATAGGTGGTGGTCTCTACCCAAAAGTGATATTTGTATGTAAAAGTGTCCTAGGTATCTGAGGTAGTTCCTAAAAGGAGGTTGTTGATGCGAATTTGGGGGGCTTTAGATGTTGTTGTGTACATTTTGGGCACCCCGTATTTTTGCAAATTTGTTCAAATGGACATGACTCCATGTGTCAAAATTGTGTGCGGGATTTTTTTTGTGGGTTTTTTTAGCTTTCTTTAGCAAGCACATGTACATGCAGTGCAGCTATCAATGTACTATGAGTGCCCATAAGTGAGTTTTTTGAAGTGTCACTTGTATATAACTGAAACTCATGTACAAAAATAAAAATTTTAGCCAAATATAATAATTTTGGAGGTCTTGGGTTGTTTTGCTTCCTCCATGCCTTTTGATGCATTTTTTTGTCCTCGACTAGCCTTTTCTATGTGTACTCGTGCCATGGAAGTTTGCGGCTTGTGCCAATTTTGCACATACATGTGCGTAGATTTGAAATTTGTGGTCCTCTAAATTTTGTCTTGCAAAAAATTTAGAGAATTTTTGAGGCTTGAAAGCATCCTTTTTGGATATGTGATTTGGAAAATATAGTCTTTTTTCCACGAAGTACATGATATGGCACGAAGCCATGCACTTTGGTGTAGGGTGAGTTGTAGAAGCTCATTTGATTTGTGATGTGTATAAAATTTGAATTTGTGGTTTTGAAGAATCCTTTGGTGAAGGGAGAATCTCTTTTCCTCAAGTGCATTGGTTGGCACATGTGCTAAAATTCCATGCTTAGGTAGATGCTTCCTAGTCTCCATGGTGGTCTTTTGGGTGGGCGTGCGTTTATAAATTCCCAAGGGATCATTTGTCTTTGAGTTGTGGTTTTGTTGGGGTCTTTTGATTCCATGTGTGGTGCTAATCTTGTTTCTTGAGCATTATTCAAAGACACTGCTATAGAGGTCTCTTGATCTTGTTTTCCCAACAACATGAAAGAGGCAAGCGATACTGATCATGGAGAAGCAATAGCTTGGTTGGGACAAAAAACTTCAAGCCAAAGGAAGAGAAATAGGGGAGTTGAAGTGAGTATGTCGTCCCAATCTTGCAAGCAGGTCAAATTGGGGCGAATCTAACGAGATGCTCTAATGCATCCGATGAGAAAAAGGTTGGAGCCAGCACGTGGAGGGGAGAGGGGAGACAGAAGAGAGAGGGATGCCGCATGCCAAGGCGAATGTCTAGATTTTTTTGCTGTTGCGATGCCGGATCGTGGGGGAGGCAGGCCTCAGAGCGGATGGAGCGGATATGTTGAGCGTTCGCCCGCTCTCTCTGCCTCTCTCCGTTGATCGAGGATGAAAAAACGTAGAGCACGATGCTCAGGATCCACAACACACACACACACACACACACACACACACACACACACATACAGAGAGAGAGAGAGAGAGAGAGAGAGAGAGAGAGAGAGAGAGAGAGAGAGAGAGAGAGAGAGAGAGAGAGAGAGACTGCATGCGTCGAGAAGAGCTAGGGGGAGGGGGAGAGGGTGAGGGCGACAGGGAACAACAGAGAGGCAGAAAGAGCTGGCTCATATGGGGAGCCTTGGCTCACTGTCCTCCACTCAGGGGGATTATCAAGTGGGGGATGGGGATGACGATATGTTGCGTGCAGACAGTGCAAGATGATCGGGAGGCGGATGAGGCATGTGGAGAGGCAGGCCTAGGAAAAGCTTCTTTGAGATGGAATGCCGATACCCCGCGAAGGGAGGGAGACAACAGGCGACCTGCGTATCAGATGGCGCACACATGCGCTCGCAGATCGGCGTGCTGCAAGGCTCACAAGCGCGCACAAGGCAGGAGGCGAAATGGTTGACGTGCATTAACCTTTAGGGTGAAAGAAATCTTCAGCGAAAATTAATTAATGCGATGCGCTTTAGACCCAGTATGTCACGATCCTCGTGCTTTATATCTACACAATCCACTATGGAAGTAGAACAACTAAGGGTGAAACACGATTTGAGAGCATCAACTATAAACTTTTAGTGTGCTTTATCTCTAATTTACAAGAGCTATAGCTAGATTAGTTCTCCTCTTTACAAGAGCCTATTGAGGTCTCTACTAGGTCCATTTTAAATTCATTCATTAATTTGTTCGATAGATTCTCTTCTTGTCTTAGGGAAAAAAGCAGGACAACCCTGCTCTCTCGTTACAAGAGGTCGGACACACCAGAGCGAACGAGTCCCTCTCACCCTCCTCTACGGACCATCGTCTCTTCTCTTCGCCATCTTCCCTTATAGCAAGGCTGACCAGGCAACATTTGAGCTCAGACACACCTGCGAGCATTTTGCTTCCCTCGCCCACGTTGCTTGCTTGCTCAGGCCTCTTCAGTATCATCCGGATTGAGGCCATCTTTGGCCATTTCAACGCAGCCACTCTGTCCTTGCTACGAGTGCCTCTTGAATTGGGGGAACTGCAACTCCCCGTTTCCTGTCAAGTCCCTCCCATGCATTGCATCCACCAGCGTTGCAACTGGTTTGTCCTCTGCGACGGCACAACCAGACAAAGCTTGCGCGACTCCCGAGCTGCGATGAGCACGTAGTCCAATCCCCCCCCTTCGCGAACGTGTCAACCTCGCCTTGGGCGATACCTGCCCTCAACCGCCTCTACAAATTGTGGCACCACCGTCCTGCCAGCTGTCCCATCTTCGTGACAAATTACATGCTAAGCACACAGAAATGGATCTAAAAGGAATAATGATTATAAAATCTAGAACAATGCAACAAAAATACATAAAAGGGCATTTTGGAATTTTTTGAAATTTGACGGAATTTCCACAAATTAGAGGAGTATATTGGCCTTAAAAATAATGGGTCCTCCGCAGTGTTCGGGAAAATGTGTCTTAGCTTCATATTGTGCCGTTTCCAATTTCAAAAATGTCACTTGAGGTCAAGGGAAAAAGGAGAAATTCCGCCTCAAAATAGAGAAAAATAGTCTAAAAACCCAAAAAATACCCCTAGTTTTCTAAAATTTCCTCTTGGCAAAATCAAGCAAAGGAAATTTGTATGTTTGGAAAAATATTTTTTCTCGAACGTTGATCTTTCGAGACTCTTCCTTTACTCACAAACATGCATGTGGAGGGTTTCCTGCTTTCCTATTAAAACTAAAACACTTAAGGTTATTTTTATATCTTTTGAAACAAAAGCATCTCCTAAGATTCTACCTAAACAATATTTGGCTCTACTATCATTTTGAATTACATAGAATCTTTCCAAGATGCTTTAGCATCTCCATTCAACTCACAATTTAAAATCAATGCTAATGGATAGGATTTGACCTCCGCACGTAGGAGAACAAAGACTCAACCTTAACCACTAGGCTACAAGCTTACGGTACCCTTGGAGGTGCCCTTAAGCACTAAAAAAAACACCCCCCCCCCCCCCCCCAAAAAAAAACACGCTTCCCTTTTCCTTTCTTTTACTCCACCCTTCCCATTTACTTTCTTTTCCCTCCCTAAACTAATTAATGGTTACTCTTTGGCTTCCCTTTTCCTTTCTTTTACTCCACCCTTCCCATTTACTTTCTTTTCCCTCCCTAAACTAATTAATGGTTTCTCAAAGAGTCGTTTTGGGACCTACTAAGTTAGTATTCTCCTCTTTTCTCAAACCTCTCACATCAGAACTTTTTGTTTACTCGAGCATTGCACATAGCTTTCTAACAATAGTTAGTTTAAATAATTGAAAACCCTAGCAACTACTCGCTCCACTTTTGTTTTTCATTAGATAGAATCTCCCCAAGATCCTTTAGCATCTCCAATTAGCATGTCCATGCACGTCACCACTTAAAACCAATATTAATGAGTAGCACTTGAACTCATCATCTACATAGTATGAAACTCAACATAAACCACTAAGCTATATGCCTACGTTGGTCCTTGAGCTCCCTTTGAGCCATAAAAAAAAGGATACCACCCCCCCCTTCCCCCCCCCCCTCCCTCTCCTTTCCCTTTTTTCCCCCCACCTTTCTCTTTTCCTTTCTTCCCCCTCCCCAAACTAATTAATGCATTTGTGAAAAAGTCGTTTTGGCTGCCTACTAGATCACATGGGCCAGAAGATATTAGATCGCATGGTCTAGTAGATATTATTTTATCACATGGGCCAAATATTTATAGTTGAAGTAGGAAATTGCAACCAAAGTTAGCCAAACTGTAGTTTCAAACTGAGCAAGTATCAAGGGAAGACATCTAACCATGTGATTGAATGCAATAGCAACACACGAGACATGGTGTAGTTGGGGGCCTACTTGGGGAGCTACAGGGTAGCCCCTACTTACCAGGGAATCTATGCAAAGACTGGTAGCTCTCACAACTTCTCTTAGACTCAAAGAACCTATCATTTTCTCTCTAGCTTTAGAGAGGGTCTTTTCAAATTCACGAAAAGAAAAAAACTCTAAGTGAACTAATCAAGGTAATTAACTATAAACCCTGTATTGGTGAAAGAAAAATCAATTCCGGTTTATTTTTATACTTAAATTATAAGTTAAAAATGATTAGACTTTCCTATATTGTTAATTAGCTTCATTCTATATAGTTAAATTATTGAATATTAATTTTTTGGTTAGGAATGATAATTACATGACTATTAGAATACATTATGGATAAAATTTCTTAATTTTAGCTTAAAATGAAAAAAATATACTAAAATAACTTAAATAGCTATGAGATAATTTTTAGAGCTTTCACACATTGTCAAAAGATTTTAGAATTAAATTAAAATTATACTCATAATTTTAACAATTATTAGAATATTATTTTTCTGCTTTTAGTCTTAAAATTAACAATATATCTTTGAGCTAAAACAAAGTATTGGGAAACCACAATAATAATATCATATAGAAAAGAGCTACCTGTATTCGTATAATCCAATAAAAGTCTTAGATTCTTGAAAATTGGATTTAATTAACTAGAGAAAAATGCATCTTGAAAATTCTCATCGTAAAATTCTAAGTTTTCAATACTTTACCTAATGTTTAAGCATTCTTTTAGATAAGGATCAAAGATAGGGTCCCATGCGTGCAAACCACCAAACGTAGGAGGAGGTCATGCAAAGAGGCTACTCACAACCATGAGGGTGGTCTGAGTAGCATCTCAACTCATGAGAGTGTTTGTGCACCCAAACCGTAGCATGAGAACTTGACCATCAGGCAAGAAATGGCAAGGCAGGGAAGTGGGGAAGAAAAATGAGTTTTTTAATATAAAGTTTTTTTTTGCAAGACTTGAGGGCTTGGTGGCTTTGGGGATGCCTCATGGCTATTAGAAATCCCACATGCAGGCACCTGTGGGAAAGGGGGGGGGGGGGGATATTTATATGCTAGTGTGCCCCTCCATAAGGCAAGCAAGGGAGAGAGAGGGGGAGTCTCCTCTTGTGGCCATGGCGGACATGTGCTAGGCCCTGCGCATGGTATGGATGACGGTGGTTGGTGGTGCGACGTCTTGTCGGTAGCGGGCGACGGTGGTGACGACCATCAACGGCACAACAAAAAGATGCTGATGTGGTGGGCCATTCCCACACGGCTCAAAGGGATGCCTTTTTTTATTGAAGAGAATGTCCCCATGAGGGGTTGTCACGGTCTAGGGGGGCACTCACACAAAGCTTGAGATCCAAGCCAAGCTAAAATTAGTAGGATGTGCTCGTACATGCAATCTCAAGTAAAAACTAGAAGGAGGAGTCCAACAATAGAGGGAGAGGAAGATTCACACACCCAACATGAAGATATTTTTTCTCTGTAAAAAAGAGTGGATTTTTGAGCAAGAGAAGAAGATTGGACAAGAGGAGAGCGCTCTTGGCAATTGAGGAGAGAGCTCTTGGCAAGTGCGACATAGGGGATCTTGAGGCAATTGCGGTGGCGGAAAGCAAGAGAGGAGAGAAACAACATCATCAAAGCTTTTTTCTCTATTAAAAGCTGAGTTAAGTCGGGTTAACCCATTGTAAGGAGCTTCAACTCCTCAATTAACACTTAGATTAAGTATCAGTGCCGTTAACGGCCCGCTTTGGGTAATCAAGCTTCAAAATTTTGTTTAAGCTGTCAAATTCAAGTGTTCAAGCTTCGTCTACATTAACAAAGTGGTTTTTAAATGAGTCTATTGTTTTCTCTCTCTCTCTCTCTCTCTCTCACACACACACACACACACACACACACACACACACACACACACACACACACACACACACACACACACACACACACACACACACACATCTCATAGCCAGAGGCCCTGCGCCTTCCCGACTCACCTTTTGAACACATATCCCTCGACATACTTTGTGAACTTGATGCAAAATGAGCTGAGGTAAGAGGTTAATATGGAGAAGCCAGACCAATTGATAATCTTTTTTGAAGAGTTCACTTCTAAAGGAGTTGATGGCAACTTAGCAGTTCCAAATTGGGCAAAGATACTAGAGCTAGTACAAGGGTATCTACACGAGATGGAAACCAAGAAAACATAGCAGAAGAGGATCAGGAAATCTATTGACAGAGCACTAGATGTTGTGTATATGAAGAACAAAATGTTTTTCAGGGTATGATCCTGAAGGTTATCTTGCATGCTACAAAGTAGAGATGGCAATGACAAGCCGAGGTGTACACTAGGACCGAATGATTTTGCCTTTTGGACAACTTGTGGCTTCAAATTTCAAAGATATGTACCAAGAGATAACAGAGTGTTCTTTCTAACAATGGAGTGAATTTGCAAACACTTTGATCCATGCAAGCTTTACGATACTATATCTTGACATTGGACAGCTTACATCCAACAAACAAAGACAATGTGAAGATGATTTCAAGGGTAACTTGAGTGCTTCTACAACGGTATGGACCCAGCTAGAAGCTTACATCCAACAAACAAAGACAATGTGAAGATGATTTCAAGGGTAACTTGAGTGCTTCTACAACGGTATGGACCCAGCTAGAAGCTCTTCTAAATTTGAGTGATTTGAGGGACAATGAATTTTTAGATATTGAAGACATGGGCATAGCCAAAATTGGAGATGCTAGTTTTAGATTATATGGTGGAAAAAGTGAGTGTGAGAGTTTCCAAAGTAGTGGTCAAAATTATTTTAGGCTAATTGAAGTTTCAGTGGGACAGCTTTATGCCACATTGGATGCTTTGACTAGTGTGTCATCTGAAGGTTTTGCAGACTTGCTAGGGTTTGTATGGAAACTATACATTGTGAAAAGGCCATAGAAATTTACAGTTCGTCAATCATAGTTCAGAATGGTGAGATATTGAAGTTTAAAGTTCACGATGGTTGCCAGTCGGACGATGCCAGATGGATTTTCTTGGTCTTTATCTCTCCGATTGGAGGGCTTGATAACATCAAAGAGTGGTGGGATCAGCACTGTCAAAAATTGTATAGCAAAGATCTCTTTGGGATCTTACGGCTTGGGAAACCGACCATCAAGCAACAAAAGGCAAGGCAATGAAGTGGGGTAGAAAAATGAGTTTGTATATATAAAATTTGGGGTTTTTTTTGCAAGACTTGAGGGCTTGGTGGCTCTGGGGATGACATGTGTCTATTAGAAATTCCACATGCGAGCACCTGTGGGAAAGAGGGCGGGGGGGGGGGGGGGGGGGGGGGGGGGGGGGGGGGGGGGGCGAGGGGGGTATTTATATACTAGAGAGACCCCTCTAAGGCAAGCAAGGGAGAGAGACAGGGAGTCTTCTCTCATGGCCATGGCGGACATGGGTTGGGCCATGCATGTGGCATGGATGACGGTGGCTAGTGGTGCGCTGGTGGTGGGACATCTTGCTGGTAGCGCACGGCTGTGGTGACAATCGTCAACGACACGACAAAACAATGTTGACATGGTGGCCTGTTCCCACATGGCTCAAAGGGCCACCTTTTTTATTGAAGGGAAGATCCCCATGAGCGTTGTGACAACCCCCTAGGGGGGGTACTCACACAAAGCTTGAGATCCAAGCCAAGCTGAATTTAGTAGGATGTGCTTGAACTTGTTATCACCTTGTCCAAACTCAAGATTATGTTTATGAGCCCAAGCTTCCATCTTGGGACCTAATTTACTCAAGTAACATTGATTATCACGTCCATAGGCACACCCACACCCACACCCGCAGTTGGTGTTCATTAGGGGTGTAATCTTGGTTTAGGCACGTGAAGCGCCTCAATCAAATATTTAGCTTATGTATTTACCCTCAAGGCATAGTTCGGGAAGTGTTTAGAAAGCCAAGTCATTTGGTTTAGAGCACGAGAGCACGTGTTTCTCCTGCAAGCACGTCCCAAACATCACAGCCTCCAAGTGTACGTTTCCTTTCTCACCTTGCCGAAAGAAAGCGTGCCTCCTTAAACAATTCTCTTGGCGACTTCATGACAAGCTAAATCAGAGCTAGCGTGTGCATGGTCACCACATAAGGGGACGTCTTCAATCAAAGTAACTGCTACCGCACAAGAAGCAACAGGCCTTTGTTAACCCTGACGGCTCATAGACACCCCATCACCTACGACGGATGTGTATTATGTATTTGGTAGAGTCAGGTACCCGGCTTGTCGGACCAATAGGAAAAGGGTAAGAGTGATCGCCGATGAGAGGCGCACTCTAACTGGGACATTCAAGGGATTAGTTGGCTAAGCATGGGCGCCCAAGTGTGAATGGGGTGAGCTCATATAAAAGCCAACTAAACCTAAAATTCACTCATTCTCTCATTTGTGCAATAGAAGAGTGCTCTTGCTCCATCTCCATCTCCATCTTCTTCTTCTTCACCTCCTCGTGTGTGTGTGTATGTGTGTGTGAGAGAGAGAGGGAGAGTGTGTGTGCGATCGAGCATTACGAAGGCACAACGGCGGTGAAGCGGTTGAGCGCGGCACGACTGCAGCTTCTTTTTCATCGCGGCGAGGAATCCTCCACGGCAGGAGCATAGAGCGGTGAGTGACACACCATTGCCCTCTTTTGAGCTTGCTAGATTAGTCTTGTTGTGTGCTTGGAGCCATTTGTGGCTCGCACACGGTGTATCGGCAAGTCCCTTGCTTCGACAGTGCGGCAAGGAGCGCACATTTTTGGCGCCGCTGCCGGGGAAACGCCCTGCACTAAGCCCAAGAGGCACTTTGTGCTTCTCCTATGAGTTGTTGGTAGTAGGAAAGAAGAGGAAGAGGAAGAGGAATGAGTTGTTTTTCTGCAAGTTGTTAATTTCTGTGTTGTCTGCAAGTTCTGTGATTTCTGCATAATGTTGTGTTTTTTGTTTGCACACAGTCTTTGCACAATTAGTAGTCGTTAGCTTGTTTGCAGTGAATGAATAAGTAGGAAGGCTGCACACAATTTCTGCTTGCACACAATCTGTACACAGTTTTTTGTCAAGGTTTGGCTGCACACAGTCTTTGCACAGTAAGGTAGTGAGAGAGGAAGTAGGTGGACAGTTAGCTCACTGTCAGCAAGCAGTTGGGAGAGTGGTTAACAGATTAGTTAGTGGTTAGCAGCACTGTTAGGAAGTAGATAAGGTAGTGAGCTGTCTGTGAGTTGTTGACTAGGAGGTTAGGTAGGTGACAGTGTGTGTGTCCAAGAAAGGGTCACCTAAACCGCGCGCGGTCATCGCCAAAAGAAAAAAAGCAAAATAAATAAATAAATAAAAAAGCCAAAAATATTTAAGCGTGAGTGACTGGGGGGCTACACTAAAATTTTGATCGGGATAGGGATCATTTCCCCAAGCCCAAGCCCAAGCCCAGGCCCAGGCCTCAGTCTTATGATATATACTAGACTCACTCTTATATATATACCCTACCCCCTCAAGAGGGAATGAGAGCATGTGGGGCAAGTCCTCCACTCTCCTCCCTTCTCTTCCCACTTGCACCCTTAGACTTTCTAAATCGGGCCTAGTTCCCTACTAGAAATTGACGGTTTTAGGGATTCCGAGGGCATAAAGTGACCAAACGGAGGGCTGTAAATCACGGCACGTCCCTCTGACCGAGACGCTCGTTTTGAGCTATCATACGTTCTATTCTATAGCTGGGTAAAAAAAAAGGACCAAAAAATCAAAAAATAAGAAAAGACTTGGGTTGCAAAACACCCAAAATTACTAGGTGAGCAACCTTCACGGGCCCTCACTGACACTTGTAGGGGATCCAAGTCATATGAACCTACTCTCTGGACGAGTGTTAGAGCACGAGAATATTGGTAGTGCCTCCATTTACGCGGGCACCCATTATTCCTCCACCCTAGGTTCTGGACCTTTGGCTGGGACTCAAGGTAGCGCGACCCAAGATCCTCATATCGCGTCTAGTGATTCTTCCTCTGACTACGAAGTCATGGAGGGGTATCCTACACCAAACCCTGATAGTTCAAGTCAAGACATGCATGCCATGGGCCCACGGCCCGGGTCCAGCGTGTTTAGCCGCTTAAAAGAGACCCTTAGTAGAGCTACTCGCTCCGAACATGCGGTTAATGAAATAAATGAAGGGAGTGGGGAAGTAAATTCGTCATTCATGCCTAAAATGGACCCTATGCTTCTTGAGAGTGTGCATGTGAATGTTACATCCACTGCATCTCCTGATCCTTTAGGACTATCTCCCTCTGAGGTTTTACTACCCGATGGTAGGAGTCTTGCCGAAGTACAAGAGATCGAATGCTATATGCAAGCAGCAAGGGAGAGGGAAATTGAGAACCTACGAAGGCTAGAACAAAGTCGAGCCCTGAAAGCAAAGGCTCCTATGACAACAATCATGCCAGCCAAGCAACCGAGTGCTCCCAAGGTAGCAGTCACGGAGGGGCAAGCTATGGGGAGCAATAATGCTTCCACTTCAAGGGAAACCTCCAGCACGCCGGGCCTAGATGGGATATTCCTAAACGAAAATTGGGATTATGACCTACAAGCAGAAGCTTTAACTGATCGGTACACAGGACACACCTGTCATGTGGGTTGGTTAGATGTTCTAAAATCCACATCGGGTGCTACTAGCATAGATGAGCAACAACAGAAAGTCTGTGATGTCCTCCATAGGATTGTCGAGTTAGAAAGACAGAACACAGGGATCAACATGCCTTCAACAAGCCTAATGAGATTCTTGGATACGGGAAAGGCTAACCAACCAACCCTGTCACAAATGGAGACTCCCTCAATGAGCCCCATTGATCCTCCATATGTTGTTTCGCCAGGAGCCTCAGTACAATCTGAGCCTACAAGTGGCAGCTTTACCTTCCCAGATCCAGCTCATCTTTCTCTTAATGACACTACGGCTACCATGCATATCCCAGTGGTGAGCATGACAAGAAGTACACCATGGAGTTCATTTGTTAATAGTGCGCCGATGCCTAGTAGCACAGTGCCCCCAACTATACCTACATGTATGTATCAATCAGGTGCACCTGTCGTACCTCAGCCTCATGTAGCTCCTACACCTCCGATTATTCCAAGAGCTTACAATCCACAATGGAATTATCCAAGCTCTTATACAAGTGGAGCCATGCCATTTAATAATAACATGCCATATCAGGCATCCCCTATGCCTAGGGCCACGCCTGTAAACTTTGGACCACCGTCTGGTGCACCACCATATGAAATTTGGGACCCAAGAGCCGCGCGTATGCCAAGGCCAAGGCAAACTCCCATCTCACATGTGGTTCCAGGAGCACATACACCCATTATACCTGCTCAAATAGGAGATTTGGCAGCATTTGCTCAAACTATTGGTCGCTCTATTGCGGAAAACATGCGTAGTGCACCTGATAGAGAGCCTAGGAGCAAGGCAGTTCAAGTAGCTAAGCTCACACAGAAATTCAACGGAGACGGAGATGCTAGAAAGCATATGGAAGTCTTTGAACATGTGTGCGATTCCTTGGAAGAGCACAATGAGCTACATAAGTGTAAGGCTTTGAGTTTGACCCTAAGCGGAAAGGCTGGAGATTGGTATAGAACCTTAAGAGTAGAAGAAAAAACGATCTACTCTACTCTTAGGAGACCGTTCTTAAAAGAATACATACGAGAGGGAGTACTTTGGGGTGTAGCCTCTCAGCTCCAGAAAGCCCAACGAGAAGAAGGTGGATCCGTGAGAGACTTCATTAGTCGCCTAAAGAATTTGAATTCTCGATGCAATCCAAACGAGCGATTCAATAACAACCAATTGCTCGATAGATTCATTAGGGGACTACGACATGAAAGTATCTATAATGGCCTAGTCATTAGAGGTATCACTACTTGGGAAGCAGTCACCATGAATGCAATCCAATTGGAGGATAATTTAATGATTGCAGGAGAAAGAGTGTCTGTCGAGCCGAAGTCAAGTAGCTCGCAAGCATCAGGGCATGAGCCAATGAAGATAAAGCCAATCGTGAAAGAGCAAACGATATCTGAGATGACTTTGGCAGATCTCACCAAGGCCATCCAAGAAAGCCTTAGGGGTAATCGTGCTCCACAAAACACTCATATGTATCCAAGAAGGGAGCAACAATGGTGCTCAATTTTCTTGGGCCCACATACTACGAGTGAATGCCCTACTTTCAGAGTAAAGTTTAACGGGACTTGTAACGCGTGTGGTAGGTATGGCCATCAAGCGAAGGATTGCCTAATGCTTAAACGCATCATGGAAAATAGACCGCCTATAGCTTGGGCAGACTCACCTCGAGTTCCTGCATTGATGCCTACCCCACCCATGGAGCAACAATTGCCATTACAGCACATGGTCCCTAGAACCCAAAATGTGGTCCAAACCACATCGTTGCCACCTCCAGTGCTAGGACCGCAACCCCCTCATCCAAGAGTTACACCTATGAACCAAATAGGTTGCGAGTCATCTAGAACTTATGTAGATTGCGAAGAGGACATAGACTCTAGTATCACCTATGGAGTCGACATGCTTGAGGAGTGTCCCATGTACTATATGGAAGACCATTGGGGACAAATCAAACCGGTATATCAAGCTACTGCGCTAGCAGTAAGAGGCCAAAACATTAATAGTTTTACCAAGAGACCACCTCTTCAGTGCTACGAATGTGGTGGACCACATCGAGTAGCTGAGTGCCCCATTAGAATGCAAAAGAATGTTGCACTAATGCAAACAAGTCAAGGGAGTGCATTGGCAATGCCAATACTCATTTGTAATCATTGTGGCATAGATCATTTGATCGCACAGTGTCCTAACAATCCAAACGCACCGAAAATCACACCATTGAACATAATAGAGATCGTTGATGGGACACCACCAACTATAAACATAGCACCAGTGAATGCACTCACACGGTCGATGCTCCAAAAGCAAAATTACATCCTCGAAGAGAGAGATGTTGCATCCATTGGCCGAGCGAGAAAGAAGAAAACACGAAGAAAGAAATCCCTTAATGCTTCTAGCTCAAAACCTAGTTCAAAGACTAACATAGGGACAGGAGAGGATCCCGTGTATATGAATGACCCTGAGGATGACTCAGATTCGATAGAGACCACGGAGACCAAAACTATTACTGCAAAGGAAAAAGCCAGTGAGGAGGATCACGAGAGGGAATTACGACGAACACCAAAAGAGTATTCAAAGTTAAACCACCCAGTTGCGAACCCCCAAGATAAGCCACGAGAGACGAAAAATGAGGATTGCAAGAGAAAGATTGGAACCTATCCAAACCCAACAGTGGAAATTGAACGAGTCCAACAACTGAGGGGTTTGGTGGAAGAAACTCAACGAACATTAGAACCTGAACCCAAACATATCCAGATGTCGGACACAGTGTTCCCACACAAGTTCAACCTCACAAGAACTACAGGCGTTAGCTATACCCAGTATCATTCGGGAAGAGAGTGAGGGTAGGACATCTGAAAGTGGACACACACCTTTCCTACTAGAGAGAATGTTTGGTGAGGGAATGCCCGACCCCCTTGAGGAAGTGGAGATTCCATCTTCACCATTCTCTTGTCAGGGTCCTACGTCCCACAAGATGCCATTAAATGTTGCCAAATTGATGGATTTCATGTCTTCAGAAGTTAGAACCACCATCATGTCCAAACTATATAAAGACCCCGAGCTAGTCTCAGCTCTTCGAGCCTTCCTCAATGGAGAATTACAGGCCGGATTACCACAGTTTGCACATATGAACAAACCTGACTCGGTAATGAATGATGAGGAACATTTAGCACCACCATCTGACCTAGCGGGACATGAATCTATAATTGAAGTACCCGTTAACAAGTTGGGGCAATACTTTGAAGGTGATGAATCTAATGCTACTCTACCAATCACTACTAAAGGATTAACTGTAAAGGGGGTCCCTTGATGGTGGTGCGGGAGTCAGCATGGTGACAAAGAGTTGTTGGGAGTCTATGGGGCGACCTCACCTTGAAGCCACGAGCGTAGTGGTAAAAATGGCTAATGGATCTATTGTTACGCCTATTGGAATGCTTAAGGATCTCAGGATCAAGGTCTTGAGACACAAGGTAAGGCAGACTTTCATTGTTATGGATTTTTCCAAGCATCCTATGTCATTTGAGATGATCTTAGGGCGTCCATTCATGAGGGAAGCAAAAATGGTGCATGACTGGTCCAAAAACCACGTCTACTTACAGTTCCAAGACTCTGTCATTCGAGTTGATCTTTTGAGTGGTCGAACGCATCCTCTAGGAAATAAATTCATCATTGATAATCGATCAGACACAACAATTCACTCAGCTCCATTACAATATTGTTACACGTGTAACGAAGACACGGATATTGGGGAGAACTCTCCTTATATGGATATCCTACCCGGAATGGCTGAGTCAGACAATGTCGATTGGGTACACCTAGTGGAAACTATAGATACATGGGGAGCTAGAGGAACAACCTGGGTAACACCAGATGGGGAAGAGATACCACACATTGCACCAGTAAACATGTTAGGTGTAGCGCATGTAACATCCGATGATAAGAAAGAGGCACACCTACCTGAGAGTGAAACTGATGATTCCTCAAAGGCTTCAGACCAATACACATCGGAAACGGAATCTCAGGAAGAAATGGATTCAGAACCTGAGGAAACATCGAGTGAGCCAAGTATAGAAACTGAGCACTCAAGGTCTAGTACGACCATCTATGGTAATTTATATGAGAGTGAAGAAGATACAAGCGAAGACCTATCAAGCGAGTCGAGTTCAAACATTTACCAAAATCAAAACCTTAACAAGAAACAAAGGTCATATAAGAGACGACGATATCGAGCAAATGTGAGAGCTAGGATAAACAAGGAAAGATCTACTGCAGAATGGCTTAGCTATCTAGGGGCATGTGATGCTCATCGAAAGCTAGTAGACAATTGGGGTGAACATCTCCAGAGTGTCATGTGGTGTAGCCCGCGACCCATTGACCTCACTCAATTGGAGGTTACAGAGCCGAAATTGAGTCGAACTATAAGAAGACGTCAAAACTGAGAGTTAGCACAACAACAAAAGGAGGCAGAACTAAAAGAAAGGTCTCCGTCAGGACAAGAGCCTGCTGACTTACATACGGCTCCTAAAACTTTTTAAATCTTATACCACGGGGGAGCGAAAGGTTGTGTATGCCAAAGCCCAACGAATACCTACCAATGGAAGCAGTGGAGTCTATGATGGTCCAGCGGTAGTTAAAGAGATAGAATTAGCAGAACCAGGTGAGGAGTCTAAACCAGTCTTTATTGCTCAAGACCTTACCGAAACTGAAGAGGCTGTACTTAAGGAGCTCCTCAAGGAATACAAGGATATCTTTGCTTGGACATATCATGACATGAAGGGCGTTCCACCTTCTGTGGTGCAACATACAATTCCCATGATCAACACTGCTAAACCCGTCCAGCAACGACCCTATCCAATGAATCCTAAGTACGCCAAAATTTTACAAGAGGAGATTGAAAAACTTATCCAATGTGGATTCATATACCCTATTGAGCACTCAGAATGGGTTTCTCGAATAGTCATTGTGCCAAAAAAGAATGGGAAACTAAGAGTGTGCGTGGACCTCAAGAAAGTTAATGCAGCCACTAGGAGAGATCATTATCCCTTGCCATATTCAGAACATGTGCTTGAAAGAGTTGCGGGCAAGGAAGCTAATAGCTTTTTAGATGGGTACTCTGGTTACAATCAAATCACAATTGCATTAGAGGACCAAGCTAAAACTGCTTTTATCACAGAGTTTGGAGTGTTTGCATTTCGTGTTATGGCTTTTGGCTTAACAAATGCCCCTGCTACATTCCAATGATTGATAAACAGTGCGTTTAAAGAATTTCTAAGGGAGTTTTGTGAAGCTTTCCTAGACGGCCTTTGTGTTTATTCTTCTTGGGAGAAGTATTTGTTATATCTACGAAAAATATTTGAAAGGTGCAGATTTTATCGCATATCATTGAACCCTTTCAAATGCCAATTTTGGGTTAAGCATGGAGTCATTCTAGGGCATATAGTGTCCAAGAACGGGATATCCACAGATGAGAGTAAGATTAAAGCCATTGCCGATTTGCCACCACCTACGAACTATAAAGGAGTTCAAAGATTTATGGGCCATGTTGGTTATTATCGAAGATTTATTTTAAACTTTGCCGAGATAGCGCGTCCATTGTACAAGCTTCTTATCGAGTTTCACTGGACGGAAGAATGTTATCAATCTTATGAGTTATTAAAGAAGGCCCTAACAAGTGCTCCAATCCTGCGAACACCTGATTGGAATGTACCTTTTCATGTGCATATTGATGCATCAAATTTTGCTATTTTGTGTGTTCTAACTCAACCAGGAGAACATAAATTGAACTACCCTATTAGCTTTGCAAGTCGCCAATTAAATGATGCCGAGATGAACTACACTACTACAGAGCGCGAAGGTCTAGCTATGATTTACGCAGTAAAGAAATTTCGCTATTACCTTCTTGCTACCAAGTTTGTGTTTTATGTTGATCATCAAGCATTGCTATATTTGGTAAACAAGCCGCGTTCCCCAGGTCGAATTACACGATGGTTGTTAATTCTTCTTGAGTTTGACTTCACCGTTGTTGTGAGGCCTGGGAGGAAACATGTCATGGCAGATCATTTATCTCGTATTCCTAATGGCGAAGCTCCTACGGGGGTTGATGATGAATTGCCTGATACTCCTTTGTTCATTGTTGAGACAATGCCTGAATGGAGTGAAAAGATTGTTAACTTCTTAGTTAATGGTTTTCCACCCAAAGAACTGCGAAAATATATAGCTCGAAAATTAATCAAGGAATGCGAACCCTATTGCTTACTGGCTGGAACTCTCTATAAGAGAGGAAAAGATGATGTTCTTAGACGCTGTGCCCGCGAGGATGAGTATTTATATATTCTACAAGAGGCACACATGGGCGTGGCTGGTGGTCACTTTTCAGGAAACTTGACTACCCGAAAGATCTTACAGTCAGGCTATTGGTGGCCCACTCTGTTTAAGGATGCATCACTTTTTGCAAGGGGATGTGATGAATGCCAACGCTTCAGCAAGCCACAAAGAAGGGATATGATGCCTCTACATCCCATCAAGGTAACCCAACCATTTGAAAAATGGGGCTTAGACTTTGTAGGACCGATTAGTCCGGCTGCACGTAACACGCAATCACGATATATCATTGTCGCTACCGACTATGTAACCAAATGGGCTGAAGCAAAAGCAACACGGAAGGCGGATGCAAAAACAACAGCTAAGTTCCTCTTTGAGAACATTATCACACGTTTTGGATGCCCCTTTGAACTTGTGAGTGACAATGGAACTCATTTTATAAATGAAGTAATAAAAGAACTCACATCAAACTTCATGATATCACACCACAAGTCTACACCCTATTATCCCCAAGCAAATGGCCAAGCTGAGAGTACCAACAAAACTCTCATCTCCATTTTGACAAAGACAGTCGAGGCTCATCGCACTGATTGGGACCTAAAGCTTACATCAGCTTTATGGGCTTATCGTACTGCGTATAAAGTTGCTATTAATTGCACACCGTTTAGGATGGTGTATGGCCAAGAAGCAGTTATGCCATGGGAGTTTGTCATTCCTAGTCTTCGAGTAGCTTCTCAAGAAGGTTGGGATGGTAACCCCTTAGTGGAGCGATTATATATCCTGGAAAGGCTAGATGAAGAGAGGCAATTAGCTGTGCGAAATGCTCTAGTGGAGAAGGATAGGAGAAAGAAGTGGTTTGATAGCCATTTAAAGGATAAAGACATCAAGGTTGGTGATAAAGTTCTTATGTACGGGGTACGTAATGAAAAGAAGAAATTGAAATACGCTGGTAAGGGACCATATCGAGTGTGTGAAATTACCCCGCAAGGTACCATTCGTGTGGAGACTCTAGATGGAGTTGAAACCATTGGATTCCTTAATGGGAGTAAATTCAAAAGATATTATGATCCTCTAAGCCAGGAAGAGTTGCAAGCCATCCATCAAAAGAAGGCTGCCAAGGAACAAGCAGAGCTTAAAAAAATCCAAGCAATAGTTGAGGCTCGAGAACGACAACAACGTCTTAGACGCCAACGAGAGGCTAATCTGGGAATCACGCAAGAATTTTTCGAGGACACAGATGACGACTCATTAGAATATGAGCCACCCCTACGATACCCAATTGAGCTAAATAGCCCCTATGGGAAAGTACTATACAATGCCTTATTAGATACGGGAGCTAAACACAATTTGTTATCCTATGGAGTTTGGTGTCAATTAGGGAAACCGACCCTATCCCCGAGTACGATGCAAGTCAAGGGCATTAATAAAAATAAAATTGTTATTCTTGGAGTCCTTCAGACCCCTGTTGTCTATGACAATGGAAGCATAGTGCAGAGGTTTCTAGTCATGCCCGCAGGAGCTATGGAAGGCAATGTAAACCTGGGACGCACGTGGATGTTGGCAACCAAATGCACTATTGATTGGGATACTGGTAGTGTCAAGACACGACCACCGACTCTTACCCCTATCATTCAAGCAAATTCACCTACGTTGCAAACTCTAGCAAAATTGAAGGATAGCCAACATTCACAAGACAAGGTGGTTAACTCGTCTTTGCCGGCTACCCATGAATCTAGCACTTCAACACTTGTAGTTGCAGCAAGTAGTAATATTGCAAGTACTCAACCTGCACGACCTAAGAGTACATATCAATGGGTCCCCAAGGCCTTACTTCCAACTACCTCAACCCTCCCATCTATTCCAAGAAAAAATTTCCCGGGAAAACCAAGAGCGCGCCCTAGGAGAGTCAAGACCAAATCACGATGGATTCCAAAACAAATATTAGAAGCCCAAGGCTACTATGATGGAAATGAGCAAATTTGGGTACCTAAACGTAAAATGTGTCCTTCCCTATCGACAACAAACCCATATGAGTCAAACAGTGTAACACTAAAGCCAATGGCAGACCGTGGGAAGGGAAAGATCACAGAATGCTACACACCTAGTCCAGAGCTAGTTTGGGCTCCAAGGCAAAACCAATTTATTCCACCTAGCTCAGGAAGGGGGGAGTTCCATGAAGCTTCTAGCTCCTCATGTAATACATCCATAGAGGTAAAAGCTTCTACACAGCCTCCATCTATAGTAGTGGACCTCCATGAAGCTACAAAAGAATCCACATCTCCCAGTGTTCAAGAATCACCTGATGAACCACTTCAAGTTCGATCCTATGAGAGTACCTTACCACCCTTGCAACTTGACGAGGCACCTAGGGTAATAGAAAACTATTGGCAAAAATCCTCACCTATTACCAACTGGAACAATTGGTTTCAAAGGGTGACGACATCATTTCAAACGGTATGATCTACCCAAGGAAGGGGGGAGTGTTTGTGGACATCCATCATTCACTTGCTTCACTCTCAACCTTTCTCCCTGACCTCTTAATCTCCGATCTTAGGGAATGTATATATAAAGCCTTATACTCACAAAAACAAGATAAAAAAGTAAAAGAGCAAGAGCCATAACACAAATCATAAAAACAAATTATGCACAAGAACATGACCCTTGTAATATTTGCACTCTAACCATCATCTATTTGCGTGTACAGATATGGCTAGTACGCTAGAGTCATCCACTCCTGCCTTGGGTGAGAGGTACCCTCGTTACTTTTCACAAATATTTCACATGGTCTTTCCAGTGCTTGCATGTGAATGGGATTTGATAGGTACGCTAGCATGTGAGAGGAATTTTGAGGAGTTAGAATGGCTGATACGTCTCTTGACCACGTCTGATCCATACTTAGTAGAGAGCGTTTCTCCCATTGCACAAGCCTACCCTTTTGACCAAGATGACTATAGGCGTCTAGTGACCTTCTTAGTAAACATGGGCACCTATGATGAAGAAGAAAATTTACACGACTACACGGATGGCACATATGGTCTCATGGATGATGACTTTGTTTATCTCGACGACGAGGATAGGGGTTTAGCCTTAGGGTTTTCCCCCAACCTCTACAATATCTTATTCCCTTGACTCTCTAGGGGGAGTGCAAATAATTAGGTTAAAATTCCTTATGTTTTTGGTTGTGTTCAATAAGTGTTGGTACCTTTTTCCACTAATGTGCCTCCTGGAGGTATTCCTTTTGTTTCCTAGTATGTACAGGAGCGTGTTGCTATTGGTAGGATTTGGACCTTCATGGAATCTTTATCTCGACTCACTCTTCAAATCAAGCACGACCATCGACACAAACAGGTGTTTCTTGTCCATTAGCATTGCCCCTTATCTTTTTTGCATCTATGATTGTCTGCTTTAATTGTGATTGGTAGCCTAATATTCACCGCATTTGCTTAGTATCAAACATTTAATTCAATGTAATTTTTTGTCATAATCACTTGTCTAGGTTTAAAAATCAAGCAGTCCGACTAAGCTAGTTTGACCAAGTTAGGTGTTAGAAATCTTCTCTTAATACCATGGGGAATGCCTTCCTAATAATTAATGGTTACTTAGGTGCTTAATCCGATTTAGGCAGCATTGTGTGAAATGTACTAGGGCTTTCTAGTGGGCTTGACCCTATTGACCTTTAGCTTAAGTATTATAAAGGGAGTTTACTAGTGTGATGAGCTGGGGAGGTGTATCAGTGTTATATGACCCCCCAAAGTTACAAAATTAAAATGCTGAAAATGAACAAACAAAAAATCAAAGTGCCACACTGTAAAATCTTAAGCTGGAAGAGAAATCTCAGCTTGATTTGGTACTTCACTCACATGTATTGCCTATGGTACTAGAGTCCTAGAGGTTCCCAGTATGGGTGCTTTTACTTAAAAAGCAAAAAACCCAAGGCATACAAAATAAGCACACACATCAAAATTGAATCACTGTGAAAAGACTTTGGGGGGTCAAAGAAAAAGTAATCAGTCAGGCGATGATTTCATGAGAAATTCCTTTTATGGTAGCTTAACTACAAGGTCTTCTAGATATAGCCTCTAGTCAGCCCTCGAACATGAATACTTGGCTCTCGCGATTAAACAACTTAATTGACCACACAAAATTAAGAAGCTTACCCATGGTATTAATATTCGATCTCTAGTGCCTTTCGACCGTCAAATTAGCGACCCCAGACTTGTTTAATTTTTTTTCACCTTTACATCTGTTTATGCATTTGATTACATTGCAATTTAATGTTCATTGCTGACAAATTGTTTGAAATTCTTTTACCAATCAATTTGTCTACCTAAAACTGCATATGCTTTTTAATCACTTATGAGAATGCAATTACTGTGCCAATGTTGGTTGATTTTGCAGTGACTGAAGAAGGCTAAGGACATTCATCTCAAATTCTCTTCCACCTCGACGAACGAGCTTCAACTCCATAACTTCCGAGGACGGAATCTACATCAGGAAGGGGGGCATGTTAACCCTCACGGCTCACGGACACCCCATCACCTACGACGGATGTGTATTATGTATTTGGTAGAGTCAGGTACCGAGCTTGTCGGACCAATAGGAAAAGGGTAAGAGTGATCGCCGATGAGAGGCGCACTCTAACTGGGACATTCAAGGGATTAGTTGGCTAAGCATGGGCGCCCAAGTGTGAATGGGGTGAGCTCATATAAAAGCCAACTAAACCTAAACTTCACTTATTCTCTCATTTGTGCAATAGAAGAGTGCTCTTGCTCCATCTCCATCTCCATCTTCTTCTTCTTCACCTCCTCGTGTGTGTGTGTGTATGTGTGTGAGAGAGAGAGGGAGAGTGTGTGTGCGATCGAGCATTACGAAGGCACGACGGCGGCAAAGCGGTTGAGCGCGGCACGACTGCAGCTTCTTCTTCATCGCGGCGAGGAATCCTCCACGGCAGGAGCATAGAGCGGTGAGTGACACACCATTGCCCTCTTTTGAGCTTGCTAGATTAGTCTAGTTGTCCGCTTGGAGCCATTTGTGGCTCGCACACGGTGTATTGGCAAGTCCCTTGCTTCGACAGTGCGGCAAGGAGTGCACAGCCTTAGAGAAGGGAGTTGTGCAGTTAGGAAAAGCAAGGAGCCCCTTCAAGACGGGTGGTGACCTCGGCTCCTTCTTGGTCACTGTTCCCTGGTTTCTATGCTTGAACCTGTAGCTTAGCAAGGCACCAATATCTCTTGCTCCACTGGAGGCCAGTTACTGCAGAGCTGCGGGCAAGGGTTGCTGAGCTACAACATGCAAAAGTTGCAGAGTTGAGCTAGGCGACCATTGTTTTAAAAAGATTTCTCACTTTGGCTGTAGTCCTCACCGAGTGAAGGGAGAAGGGCGACTTGAGATTCTTTTTCAAAGCTCGTGGATTTGTGCAGCTTGTTTCATCCTCCTAGGCTATCTCACCCAACCTCCTCAGCATGCGACCCTCACTAACCTCTACGCAACCCCTACACAAAGCTTTCAACACACGAGTATTAAAACAAATGAGGGAGGGATTCTCCGGAACTATTTTCCCAGTCTGACACTGCCCACCCGCACGGCTCTGGCCAGGGGGGATCTAGGGCCCAAATTTGGGGGCGCGAGGCGGCTATGATCTCGATCATCGGATCACGCCATGAACTTGAACTCGGGGCAAAAATGACGCCCTGAGTTCACTCCTAGTTCACCTCCCTAGGTCACCTGCCTCGCGGGGTGTGGGTCGAACTTGGGACGTCTCAATTGCCACAAGAATGCCCTACCACCACGCTAGTGCACGTCATTGTCCATGTTGACATGTCACATGATCATACCCTAGTTTAGGCGCCCCTAGTTCACCCTTAGTTCACCCCCAGTTCACCCACCCCTAGTTCACCCCTAGTTCACTTCATGATCCGACGACGGAGATTAAAGCCGCCTTGCGCCCCCAAATTTGGGCCCTAGATCCCCTCTGACCCAGAGCCGTGCCATATAGTGACGAGGCACCCCTACCCTACCCTTCATAGCCAATGATGCCTTGGGGTTCCAATGGGCCCCAGAGAAGATCCAAAAAAAAGAGAGAAGGTGGGAGTATGTGTTGCTTCCCTTCCAGAGTCGGGTCAGAGTGATCAACGCATTTATGATTCCTTATATTGCCTTCACTAGCCCGCTCCTCAAAATAGCCAAATATAACTGGAAGCAGTTTTTGAAACCTGTTAAAAGATTCTTATGGAGGAACAACATTAAAGCCTCACCGCCGTGGCAATGGGCACAATGGAAAGGTTGATATCACTCTATCATTGGCCCATGGTGGCCTTGGAATTCTCAACCCTGCGGATCATGTTGAGTCCTTGTGCGTCAAGTTTGTGGTTTAAATTGCAAAACAAGACTATTCTTGAACTGCTATGACCAAGGATATGATAGATGAGGCAAAACTTTGCTCAGAAGGTGGTAAGTGAAAAGGGCTCGAGCTACACAACAACCTATTAGCCCCAAGGTGGTATGGCCTAAGAATAGGTGGCATCACGAGAGAGCTCGTGTGAAAGTGCAATAGAGCAACAAGGGTACTAGAATGGGAAATATTAACCAGATACTTTCAAAACTCCATCTTGCACCGGTCCCCTTGGCTCTCTAAAGCTGTTGGTATAATCCTGAACCCTTATTGGAGAGAAAGTTCAAGAAGGATCAACAATAAAGGACTCCAATGGTTGAGCCAGTTCTGGGATAGAAATAGCAAGTGCTGAAAATCCTCTGACCACATGGCAGCCCAATGTCAACTCAATGGCAATGAGAAGCTGCTTGTTAACAGAGTAGTAGAAGGCCTGTACAATATTCTGATGCCGATCTGTGAATCTACTTTTGAGTGAAAAGCATGGAAATGGCCTTTCAATAGTCAATTCTTTAAACCTCATACGAAGGGATTTACCAAGCATTACTACACGAGACTAATTGGTTTCCCCCTTTGAATAAGTAGTGGAAGAAACAATGGAAAGAGGCTAGATGGGTTGAGGTCATGAAGAACATTTGTAATTCACAGTGGCCTCATTTTATGAAGATAATTTTGTAGAAGTTTTTGTGGGGGGCCTTACTGATAGGTGTCAAGATTCAAGCACGTGGTATCCGGTCCGATAGATGTCAATGTAGATTAGCTAGTGAAGACCTCGCCCACCTTTTCATGGAATGCCCGGCTATTAGAGGCCTAGCAAGAAAGGTATGCAAATGGATACAAAGGATGTGGAAGATAGGGTTTTTCAAGAAGGATCTGTGTCTTGGTGGGAAAAAGTTTCAAAGCTATGCACTTCTAATCTGTACTCAAATTGTCCGATACTGTTTCTTCAAAAATATTTGGAAGTCCAAGAACTACAATGTCTTTCATAGTAGCGACCTCTCTGTGGCTATCTTCTCAGAGTTTGTACAAGAAAGTAAGGAGATAATATATGTGGTACGTAAAAGATATAACTTAGATGATTGGCTTAGGGGCAACCTTGGCCATCCAATTGAGCCGTGTCGTGTAAAGATTTGGGCGTTCGGTAACAATACTCTACCAGGTAATTTTGACTAAGCTCTGTTGTAACCTTCTGTCCCTCAAGGCTCGTCATGAGCTTGAGGTTGCTTTGTAATTTTCTTTGTGACATTATAATACAATCACTCACAATTGTGAGTTTTGCACCAAAAAAAAAAAACACAATTACACACACACACACACACACACACACACACACACACACACAAAGTGTTGTGTGTGTGAGTGTACCAAGAGAAAGAGCACAAGAGGGAATAAAAATGTAGATGTAGCCTCACCCAACTATCCTTTTCGTAGAATGGCCAAACCTTGACACGAAATAGCCCCCAACATCCTGATTTGATCTCCATGACCACCATACCCCCAATTAACCTCTCTCCCGCATCCCACTCCCAAGCACATTTTGCTCTTGCCCATTTTCTAGTCTAGTCTCCCCTCACTCCTTATGATTCGGCCTAGCTTTGCTTATAGTCCTTCGTGCCTGTCTTGTCTTGAGCTTGGTGCTTTGCTTTCACGATGTCGCTTCTACACACTATCTTCTATACATAGTAACCCAATTACCTATGGAAGACAACACATGCTTAGATGAGCATGGGATTAGGGGGTACATCTTGTAGGTATGTAGATGTATCATGCATGCTTGGTGATAGGGTATATTATAGTTCTTGATAGTTACAAATTTACAATTACTAGAGGGGATTTTTTATCCAACTCTCACAAAAATACTTTAAGTTTATGAAATAAGGGGAGAGGTACTTTTAATCCTATTTACAAAATGTAGAGTGGGTTTTTTTATTAGTCTTTGATTGCATGCAATACTAAGGATTCTAGAAGTTGCACCCCCGAGAGCATGCGAGTGTGCATGAAAGACAGACTAGTCTTTGATAAGTGAGCATACAAATGATGTGTACAAATGTGTGTGTGAAGTTGAAAGTACCTAGCAAAGAGGGTGGGGGACTCTGTCAGAACAAGGTGGTTTGGAGTGTGATGGGTACTCCAAGATCCCGCTTATGTTAACTGTCACTCTAGCAATCAATAGACCATATTTTATGATGTGTAGGAGTTGATGATCCCTATTGAGTGGATATGCCATCTAATGACAGGCCCCCGCAACCGTCAACCTTCAGATGGGTTCAATGGCATTCTTACAATCATGGACATGGACCTGGAGCCTAAGGTGGCCTTCAACCATCCCTCAGGGAGGTCTCTAGGAATTCAATTCAAGTGGACTGACCAACGGTTCACCATTATCAACATATATAATTCGTGTACAAGAGAGGATCGATCTAAGCTATGGAGAACTTAAAAGACCTCCCTATTTGAGGGGAATGGCTACTCATTGAAGACTTCATATGGTGCTGAGAAATCCAAATGGCAAAGTTGAAGGGGATCGGGGAGCACCACAGACGGAGAGTGAGAGAGAGAGAGAGAGAGAGAAGGAGACACACACATGATATGGGTGGGGAGACTGTGAAGTGGTAGCTCCCCCTATACAGTATACTCACTATAAGTATAGGGTAACAGTGGGCAGGCGCCCATGACCTGAGCGACCGGTCAAGGCACATAGGCCTTAACCCCAACAACCTCCCACTTAAAGGCCAATGTGCCTTTAAGCAAGATCTAGTAGTGTACAACTAATAGAAGGTGAGATATTCTCTCAACCTATGCCTACTGACTCTCAATGAGCTAGTGCATCCGGCTCTACTGATAGACAAACATCCCGCTGCTGCGGAAGCCACACAGAGCTAGCTCCAAGCTCTGCAAATAGTCTACAAGAGCTCATGCACTCCTGCAAGTATCGGTCCAATACCTGCAAACCTCCCCTATGCTCTATGCCCAGATCAGTCATCGAACAACTAATCAACCCTACTGCAAATGCTCCCACTGCAGCTGCTATGTCGGGCCTCGAGATCAGCATCTCGTACATGAGGACACCGAACGTTGATGCAACCCTGGAAACCTCTGCCACCTCCAACTCAGAACTCAACTCATGGCAATCTTGTCCCCTATCATAGAGACCATGGCACTCTGACTCCGAGCTCTGGAGTGACTCCTCGTGCCCACCACATATCACATGTGTACCAAGAGTATCCATCTGTCCTGAATCTGCATCAAGCTCTGACATAAGCATATCAAGAAATGACTCCACAATAGCTGACATCTCAGCATCCATGTGAGTCATCTCTGTCATCACCTTTGATGACTCATCCTGCTGTGACTCACTAGAGCTATCTCGCTCTACCTGTGCATCCGTAGACGCAACCTGCACAACAAGGTCACTGCTCTGCACTCCATGCAAAGCATCCTGCAACCCACAAGCAAAAGAGACTCGCCTTCTCTCTCGCTCTTTACCTGGCTGCATGATCACAGAGACAGCACCGTCTCTCGCGTGATCCACATGCAATGGGTAACCTGTACCACTCCTGGCACCTCTCGCAATCACTAGCGAACCCAAATGCATCACAAAATCTCGCTCTCGTAGCAAAATCTGACATCCACAATCTCTAAGCTGACCAATCGAGATCAAACTCACTGTCAAATCTGGTACATAGCGCACATGTCGTAACAAGTAAGATGCACCACTCGATAATGACAGTCTCACATCTCCTGCACCTGCTATCGCATGCACCGATCCATCGGTCAAACGTACACTGCCAAGCATCCCGCTAGAATAGCTACAAAACCATGCACGATGCGGCGTGACATGAAACATAGCATCTGCGTCTAGCAACCACTGCGAAGGGAGTGCACTATCCACATGTATAGCATCTCATGCATAGCTCGAGGTAAAAGTGACATCCCTGTCACTAGTATACTCCGACACTACATGTGCCTCAATTGTCAAAGCAACTGAGTCCATGGCATCACTACATATATCTCTGAGACTGCCAATTCTCCTACGATGTCGCATACGACGAAAACAACGCCGTCTAACGTGTCCAGAATGACCACAATACCAACATGTCACCTGTCGGCGTGCTCGTGAATGTACATGTATCACACGAGTCCGTGATGACTCAGATCTATCATACATATCATGTAATCTGCGCCAAAGTGCTCTCGAAGTAGTCTCATACATAACAAGAGCATATACAAATTCCGCAAGGTGCAAAGAGAGTGTAGAAAGTGCCATCTGCTCTAGCTCGTGCCACTGATCGTCAGACATGTTTGAAGGTCTACGTGCATCACCACTCAATGGTTGATGCAACCCTCGCTGTGTCAATGCATCAAGCATACACTCTCTCCATGCCGCAAAGTCTGACCCATAAAACATGCGCATCTGTGAGAGGTCACAATTTGATCGATCACCTGTCTCTGCCATGATCACAATGTAGCAAACTAGAAAGCAAAACCACCTCACCAACAACACCTGAAAACTGTCTACCAATATGGCCAGAAACACAATGTAAAACCTGTGAGACACACTCCAAAATAGAGCTCCCGCAATGTCAATACAAGCCTCGCATGCTCTAGTATCACACTGCAATCTGTGAGCTAATCACCAAGCCCACACTGTGCGGTATCGATGCATACACACACACAAATCTCCCACCTGCAGAGAACACCGCACGCAAATGCTGAGTGCAACCCGCAATCTCTACCTAGATCGCATAAATGATACGCATAAAACTCCTGGGAAAATTTGGCCAGAGTTTTGACGCACAATGGCTATCAACACAAAATAACCATTGTCCTGCAAGCTCAATACAATGAGCAATCAATGCGCATCAAACTACACTCAATATACATGCATAAGCTCTGCAAAACTATGGCAAACAATGCTCGAGATCACAAGACTCTCCCACCTGAGAGCAAACCACTGTCTCAAGCAAAGAAAGATACACAACTCCTCACTCTTGCGAGAGTGGATACAAAAACACAAAACTGTGTCCAAACTGACAAAACCTGTCAAAGTGAGAGTAAACACTCGATCACAAACTATGGTGAGAATCTGGGAAAAATCCGACAAAATTTCCCCTGAAAACTGAGCAAAAAACTCAAGTACAATCTCTACCATAAACCATAACACTATTGAATGCCAATGAGTAAGAATGCCAAAATGGCTCCACATTTTTACATACAATGGCAATCCGCACTCAACGTACATCAATGGAGTGACCGCGCATAAGCAAGCGCCAAAAGATTTGCAATCCGGAAACTTGATCAATGCGAAAACAATGCTCTCAAGAGAGCTCACCGGCACTTGAAAGTGCTCGCCAAAATGCATGTATGATGGGCATCAACCATGCGCCATAACTATATGCAAACCATCCGCAAAGACCATGAATCCAAGCACAAAATCACTGTCAAAGTATCCTGTGAAAACCAGTGAAAGAAGCTCCACCTGTGTGCTCCAAAAAACTGCGTCTCTCAAGAGACCGCTTCGGTGGTGTGTAAACGCCTCCGTACTTCGTTGCCCAAGTCTACCAAAAAACCCTCAAACCACAAGCTTAACACAAGCTGCAATTGCATCTTCAGCTCAGAATTTATGCACTCAACTTCAAGCATCTCCCGTGCTTCCAAAAGTGCATCAAACTCGCACACAATGAGACAACAGAAAATCTGGAATTTCTGTATACAGTCAGTCTGAGCTGAATATCAGCAAAACGGTGAGGAATTTGCGAAACGTTTCTTCTGCAAAGTTGTAGACCACGTCGAAACGGATGGGCATGGAAGACAGAATTCTCAGATCTGCATTCTACAAGGAGAAAAACGAATCTGAAAATAGTGCTGCTGCGCACACAGTTTTTAGGGCAGCACCTTCACTTACACACAATCTTCCACACTCCTTTCTGAGCTTCCACAAGAGCATACATCACTCTCAAGTGAGCTCACAAGCTCCCATTGCATTCTCACAAAGCTTCCAAGATTTCTTAATCTCTGTACCGTCGAGAGCGAGCGAGCTATCGCCTCGAAGCTCTGAAAGCTGTCGTGCTCTCCGCGGTCACCATAGCTCTGATACCAATTGAAGGGGATCGGGGAGCACCACAGATGGAGAGTGAGAGAGAGAGAGAGAAGGAGACACACACACGATGTGGGTGGGGAGATTGTGAAGTGGCAGCTCCCCCTATACAGTATACTCACTATAAGTATAGGGTAATAGTGGGCAGGCGCCCATGACCTGGGCGACCGATCAAGGCACATAGGCCTTAACCCCAACAAAAGTCTCTATTAGAAGTGGGCATTGTTGGACATTTGGGAGACTGGTCCATGGAACAACATGCCATAATTTACCTATACCAGCCTTCAATATGCTAGACAACATTGCGGCTAGAAAAGTGCTACTGCTCACATAAGGACGATTGGATCCCCTCGCTGATAGACATGAAGATGGTCACTACAGAGGTCTTGTCAGATCATTTGCCCCTATACATCAAGTTGAGAAAAGCCAAAGATAGGGATCTGCACCCCAAAGGGCCTGAGAAGTTGTTGCCTTCTAGAGTGCACCTCTTCAAAGAGCCCATGTTCAAGCAACTTTCCAAAAAAGCTCTAGCCAATCTCAACAAAGATGTCCTCTCAGACAACCTGAAAGCCGGTACAATTGGGAGAGGAAGTGGAGCGTCTTACAAAAAAAAACCTTGAAGGGAATGCATCTAAAGTTGAGCACAATAGGTAGCTAGAAGCTAAAATTGACATGGCCGACTATTAGATGGACAAAATCAAGAAAGTCAGACTGTTGTCTAAGGAAACATACCTCCAACTCGAGGCGGCCAATCAAGGTCATTTTTTTAGAGCCCTAAAAGTCAAGAGAGGTTGAGGCCTAGTTCACTTTCTCTCGGATGGGGAGGGGAAAAAAGTAAAGGACCAGGATGAAATGGTGAAGCTGATGCTCGATCACCTCTATCAAATCATAGGTAAGCCTGAGGTCCGTTTTGCGGAGGTGGACAAAGCAACAAGTAGTCTCTTGGGAAGCATCAATGGAACAATTTTGCAGTCCAAAAACATTCTCCTAGAGAAAGACTTTATTGAGGAGGAATGCTACCTTGCACCAAAGGCTCTAGGTAAAGCCTAAGTCCCCTAGGTGGGACGGGTCGACTACAAAATTATATTGAGGAGGAATGCTACCTTGCACCAAAGGCTCTAGGTAAGCCTAAGTCCCCTAGGTGGGACGAGTTGACTACAAAATTTTTCATTGAATTATAGGACGATCTCAAAGTCCCCATTACAAAAAAGTCCAACCAAGCGCTGTGTAATGAAACCCTGGATTCAAGTATCAAAAGGGGACTCATTAAACCAATCCCTAAGACAATATGATGCTCTCAATTGAAGCACCGGTAGCCTATAACCATGATGATAATGGATTACAAGATCATCGCCAAGAAAATTGCCCTCAGGTTGTCTCCCATTTTGGATAGAGGCATTACTTCACATCATCACATGTTCATTAAAGGAAGATCAATTTATGATAACATCTTGGCGGACATGTTTGGCATTGATACGCTTCGCTAACCAATCAAGAGTGTATCCTGCTTCGAGTTGATCTTGATAAGGCTTATGATAGGATAACTTGGTCGCTCTTTGAGGAGGTCATGAAATCTCTAGGCTTTAAGCCTTGACTATGCCAACTTGTTTGCACTATTAGTGCTGGAATTCACTCTGAGATGCTCTTTAATGACAGGATTTTAGGTGCTTTTGAAGTCAAAAGATCAATCAAGCAGGGCTGCTTGCTCGCCTCGCTATGGTTTGCTATAGGCTCGCATCCGCTGGTGACCATGCTAGAAGCTAGTGTCGCAAAAGGGGAGATCCAAGGGATGGCCTTGTCAAACAAGCACCAACTCTTGGCTAAGCTATCCGCAGATGAACCTGCATGTGGGTTCATGGGCTTGCCATGTGGCCACCCTCCCTTGAATGCACCCTTTGGGGGGCCTTCAACCTCCACAAAACCAACCCCTCTTTTTTTTTGGAAAAAATCTGCTTTTGCCCCAACTTCACACAACTTCCACTCCATGTCTAGTTGTCCGTTGCTTGACCCATGAAATGCCACCAAAATCTGGAAATCTTTATGTTAATCTTTATTATAAGTTTTTCAAAAAAAGCTTTAGAGGCCCAAAATCAACCTCTTTCTCTAGCATTTTCAAAATTATGAGTTTCTATTTTGAATTTTAAATTTGCATGGGAACCATGACATGAAGCTTGACTTTTCTTTTTTCTATGGTTGATACCTATAGTACGTAAGCTTTATAGACATGAAAAACTCAATTTCTTCAAGAAGTTACAATAAATTTATGAAAAATTTGGCAAAACAACTTCAAATTTTGATCACTACTTTTCATCATTCTCTTTATATATCATGCATATTGACAGAGAAATATGCTATTTTTTTTTCATCTCATAACCAAACTAAACTGTGATGAAAGCATGCAAAAAGTTTTTCTATCTTCATAAAAGAAATGCCATAATTTGGTGGGAAAACAAGACATTAAAGTGTCCTAAGACACTTGAGTGTCCAATTATAGAACTAGTATTAACCCAATGAGGCCAATAGTGTGAAACAATCTTGAGGAGAGGGTGAAAATTGTTGGTGGGTGAGTATCTGGACATTCCATAGAGTTTTTTAGAAAAGTATCGAGCAGCTCCTCATGTGCCACATAATTTCTAGTGATAATTGGCATTGCAATAGTAGGATGCTCACACATACAACATACAAAGAGGGGGAGCGAGGTAGTCTAATTGCATGAAGTATTGTGAAGTTCACCTTCTCTCGTTCCCTTCGGAAAGAAGAGATGTTGGAATCTTTTTAGCATGCAAAGTGGATGATGCAAGTTGTTCTAACATCCCATATTTGCCAGTGGACTTGAGCTCAAGCACTAGGCTAGCACTGGTTGGATAAAGGCTTGCTCACCACTTTTGTATAAAGAGATGCCTTTGTCGTGAAAACTAATTTCTAACCTTCTAAAAGTATTGTTCAGTGTAATTTTGACATTTAAGTCCAAGGAAAATAAAAGGGAATAAGTGAAGTTGATTTAAGTGCTTATGTACTAGCTCAATCAAAGGCTTGCGCCCATTAGGAGAGAAGTCCATAAAATAGCAAGGGTAATGGATGTTTAGTGATCTTAGTCATAAGAATAGGTCAAGGAAGGATGGATACATTATGAATAGCCTTGATCAAAGATACAAGAAAAAGGAGATTACCTACAGAAAGTCTAAACAAAGAAATTAGATGTTCTAAGTTCAAGTAGTTAAAATAACTCTTTAAACTCCAAGTATGAAGTCTATAAAGCCTTATGATAAATTTCTAACTTGCCATAAGTAGTTTAAATTTAGTAGGTCTAGATTTAGTAGGTTTTGAGATCATATTGGTGGCACCTCCAAAGCACTATGCTAAGGTTTTTCACAAGAGGTAAATCTCTAAAGCCCAATAGCATCCTAAATTACCAAGTACACTCTGGCCCGAGTCAGCTTTATAAACCCTCCAAGGTTTGTGTAAAGGTCTTGCACCCAAGCTAGTTAAATTAAGGGTAAGTTTATGGTTTTTAAAAAGTGAAAGAAAAAAGATAAAATCTAAGGCTATATCAATCATTCCTTATTTAGAAAGTTGTCTTTAGTCCTTCTTTTCCAAGTATGGCTAGACCACTTGTCTAAAGTAGCATGCATATTTTCAATGGCTTATAGGCAAGTGTATGAGTGCGTTGATGAGTCCAAGTCAAGTCCAAAAGAAAGGGGGGGGGGGGAGGAGGAGGAGGAGAGTGGGGCTCCCTCAATATAGCAAGGACGAGAAGAGACATGTGTTCATACGAGCCTCAACTTGCACTTTAGAACATCACCTTTCATTGGTCCACATAGTGAGCATTCCATTTGAATTTTTTGGCAAGTATGGGATGAGATTTAGCAAGGGGGGATCATGGGATTCTAGGCACTCTCTTTCTCATTTTTTCAAGACTCAACTATGGAAAAGCAAAGAACTCTCTCTCTCTCTCTCTCTCCCTCTCTCTCTCTCTCTCTCCCCCCATGGAAGCTTGAGAGGTGTTCATCATGCTCACACACATGGCTATGGATGTAACTCCAACCAAGTGAAAGATTCATATTCCTCTTGTCTATTTTGCTAGCTATACTAATCTCTTACCCAGAGTAGCATATGTCTAATACAACTTCTCTACTTCTTTTCAACCTCATCTACCACTGATGCTGCAGTCCTTTCTCCCTGTTGGGGTGTTTAGGGTTTGGGAAGCAAGATTACACCATGGAATCATGAAGCTCACTATCTTCTTGATTTGAGAAACGCTCTACAAGAGCACAATCTTGTAGTGTAATGAAGACTATTGATAGTTGTTTTTTGGTCTCACTATCATGGAAGAAGGAACAACAAAATACCATAAGCATAGCCCCAAATAAACCGAGTGTAAATATGTAAATAGTGCTAATAAATTCATTTAGCATAGATGATCAAAACACACTTTCAAAGTTTTGCATGGGAACCCCTATCTTTTTTTCTATATTTACCATTAAGTGTGTGCTTAATATTAGCAGGTGAGTTTTCTATATGTAAATTATGGTTTGGGTGGTAACTTCATAAATAAATCAGTGTTTCACCTATACTTAGGTATTTTAATTTATATATTTTCTCTTTTACTATCAATTGTGAATAACCATATAAATTAATAAATAATTTTGGTGATTTACTTCACATGAGAAACAACTTGAGATGGAGGTATTCAAAGTATTTTAGTTTATATATTTTCTTGTTTACTATCATTTATGAATAACCATATAAAATAATAAATAATTTTGGTGATTTACTTCACATGGAAAACAACTTGAGATGGAGGTATTCAAAGAAGATGTCAATTTACTACAAAGGAGAGGAAGGGTTCTACTTGTAATTGCTTTCTTAGGATGGGTAGTCTTCAAAGGCTATAGAAAATAAAATACCACTATTATTCTCCATAGGATTTTATGCAAAGTGAAAAAGAATGGAGACACATAGTACATAGAAAATTGGAAACATGAAGGACTTTAGACAACATTCAAATTGAAAAAATGGACTCATAACTTGCTGTCAAAATGAAAACTCGTTTTTGAGTCTCTCTTCTAATATTCTAGTCAATATTTTCTCTGTATTGGTTCTTCATAATAAAAAACAATCCAGTGACCAATCATCTTGATTGCGGGGGCTTGTTCAGCCTCTCTAGGGCTCTAAAATGCATCTATCCATGAAAAATAGTCCATATATATTTTAATTTTTTTAATATTCAATTTACACACTCTCTTTTCATTACACACTCGGAGGGGTCACTATGCATAAATTATGTATATCATGTACGTTCAAGGACTATTTTTTAAACTCCATATCTGTGAATTTTTTAGAAATAAAATACAACCTTTTTCTATTCAATCTGTATTTTTTTCCCCAATCCCATTTTATGGTACCCTTTTGTATGTAAAAATGTGAGAAAAAAATATAAAAAAAAAAGCCCTTTTGCTACACTCACATGATAGTCACATAATTTTTAAGTCACCCCCCCCCCCCCAGATTACACACACACACACACAATTTTCACTAGCATGAAGAAGACGCTTCATAGATTTGGCTATGGCTTTTCTATGTGTATCTATATATTCCATTACTCTTCTAGCATAATTCACCTATTTTTTTCTGCTCTATCTCATATCCTAGCTCTAATTTTCTAGGAGTTCCATCCACACGAAGTGTCAAAAAAGGATAAATTTAGCAAAGTACTGTGTAAGGACATGGGTCCTACGAGCAAGGCCACCAGAACGGTCGGGTGGGTGGAGGCTAGCACACGCATTACCACCACCCTTTTATAAATTTCACTAGCACATTTTACCATCAAGCTATTGAGCCTTGTTGTGTATAATAAGGAAAGATAGCATACTTGTGTTGAAAAGAAAACTAGAAGGAAAGGAAAAACTTCAAACTTCAAGGATTTTCACTTCTTGAAGGCAAGTTTTCCTCCAAAAATTCTTTTTTCCTCAAGGACGTAGCTTTAAAGTGAATAAAAGCCTTTACAAAAAGGAGGAGTTTTTGTGAAGAATCAATAAAGGTGTTCTTATGACAAACGACACGTGAAGCGCTACAATTTTTGCAAGGCGAGGTTCGCATGCAATGCAAATTGCGGAGCATAAAAAAAACAAAGACTTCAATTTCACAAGGTAAAAGTTGACCTTTTTTTTCTCTCTTTACATTCGTGTGTGTTTACCATGGCCAGTGAGGGTATCCCACCAACACACACTTTGGATTTTGAGCACGTAGATCAAAATCAGGGCACCACAGGTGTTGTTGGCACTAATATGTATGATGATGATTATCTAGGAGATCATGGCCTTGTAGATATGGCTGCATTCAAGACTTTGAAAATTTGCCAAAGCGTACTTGAACACAACCTCTGTGCACTCAATGCAAATGTTACTAATCTTACGAAACTACTTGTGAAATTTATGAATTCACAGACGGCTCACGAAACCACAAGTGGCACGGTTCAAGGAAAGCAAGCTCGTACGACTCAAGGAGTCCAAGACACAAGTGCTTCAGAAGATATATAAGGTAGCAATGCATTACTTAAAAATATCACCATTCCTGAGTTTCACAAGGAAGAGCGTGATAGCAACAAGGATGCGATCAGTACGTTCTTACACAAATGGAGTGATATTCTTAGATTGAGACACACCCCGGATATAAAGACGACTTTGGAAACAAGTCTATCTCTTAAAGGCAAGGCCTATGATGTTCGTCCTCCATCTTGGGCTACGTTTCAAGCTTCTTTCTCCAAAGAGTTTTTAGACTCCAATGAAGAAGATACGAATTGGTTAGCATGGGAGGATGCCGCATGTCTGGCCTCTCTCACACAGTACCTTCCGAAGTATTGAGAAATCATATTTAAACTAGAAGGTCTAGATGAATTCCAAAAGATACGGGGTTTCAATAGGGGTCTTGACAAAGACTATCGTCTTCATGTCAAGACCCAACACCAAAAAACTTTGGAAGAAGCCATCAGTCATACCCAAAGATATGATGATGAACAAGAGAGGAAAGGAAATGTTCCCTACTCTAAGAATAATATTGCTAAGAGCAATGTGTCTAAGAGCCAATGGTGAGGTAGATCATCCATACGTTCCAAGAGGAATAAGAACAATCTACCTCTCCACACCCACAAGAGGCTAAGAAGACTAAGCAATCACAAGATACTCCACGTGGGTCTCTTAGCACTGCTGATTTTGAGCGTGCAAAGAAACACAATTGTGTTTTAGATGTCTTTCAGACCAACATAACAAGAAAGATTGTCCTCGTTTGCAAGGTAAATAAAAGGCCATGCACATGGTGCAATACCTCACATTAGATTCATCTCCTAAATATTGTGTTGTAGAGGTTATTCATATGGAAGAAAAGCACAAGTGTTGTGTGCTGCTTCAATGTGGCAGGCCACCTTTGGCCCCCATGATTTGATTCGCATGCATGGCATTATTAACAGACAACTTGTTCATATTTTAGTGGATGATGGTGCAACTCATATCTTCTTGAACTATAAGCTAGTCAAGACATTGAAGTTTACACAAACTCCCTGCTGTCACAAGTATGTGGTTGAATAGATATCTGGCAATGATAAAGAAGTATGGGACACGATAGTTCAAGGGGTTGAGCTTATTGTTCAAGATCATACGATGACCCTTGACTTTCAAATTATGAACATGGACCGTGCTGATGTAGTTTTAGGACGGGACTGGTTGCATGGTTTAGGAAACACATTGCACACTAGTTATGAACACAACTCCTTATCCTTTATAGCCAATGGTAAACATGTGCTTTTTCTTGGTGAGAAAAATATACCATCTGCACCTCTTATATGTACAACCAGCTCTCTATTTTGTAGAAATTAGATTTAATAGATGAAGTCTTTTTGTGTTACTGCTTGTTTCCAAATCTTGTGAATTCTCAAGAGCAAAGTGCGGGGAATTCTTGTAATGGTATGCAAAGTGCAATGAATTCTAATGATAATCAAAGTGTTAACAAATCTAACGAGCAAAGTGCTCTCAATTTTAATTCTATAGAGCAATGTGCAACTATTGTAAAACAAACATTATAGGAATTACAAGATTCTCCATCCCAGCATAACTCTATTTTACTTTCTCCTTTTGCACGGCAAAAGATGACTCACACACTCAAGAAGTATAGTGATGTATTCTCAAGTGATTTACTGTCGGGTTTACCCCCTACACGTGTTATGCAACATGGCATAGATGTCTTGCCAGGCACTAAACCGGTGAGTAAACCACCTTATCGTATGAGTGCTAAAGAAGCCAAGGAGGTTGAGAGTCAGTTGGCTGACTACCTCACCCGCGGTTTCATTAGACCTAGCACTTTGCCTTGGGCATCACCAATTCTATTGGTAAAAAAAAAAGATGGTACTATGCGCATGTGCATAGATTATCGCGGATTAAATGCCATAACCATCAAGAACAAGTATCTTCTACCTCAAGTGGATGAGTTGTTTGATCAAATCCAATGGGGCAAGATACTATACAGAGATAGATCTTCGTTCAGGATACCACCAGGTGTGTATCCTTTTGCAAGATATCTCCAAAACTACCTTTAGAACACAGTTCCGGCATTTTGAATTTTTGATTATTCCTTTTGGTTTAACCAATGCTCTAGCTACATTTATGACACTCATGGATAGAGTCTTATGTACCTACCTTGGAAATTTTTTTGTGGTTTTCCTTGATGACATTCTCATTTACAGTAAGATTGAAGATGAACACATAGAACACTTACGATTAGTCTTCAAACAGCTACGAGCTCACGTGATGTATGCTAAGCAAAGCAAGTGCGATATCTTTGAAATAGAGATACAGTACCTCGGTCATGTGATCTCTTATTCTGGCTCAAAATGGACACTGACAAGGTTGCTGACATTCTTCGATGGCCACATCCCAACACGGTTGAGGAGCTTCAAATGTTTTTAGGCATGGCTGGATTTTATCGCCAATATATCTGTGATTATGCCAAAATCATTGTTTCTATGATGGATCAACTTAAAGGAAAAGGTAAGACCTTTTCTTGGGAAGAAGCCCAAAAACACACTTTTGAACAGCTCAAGATAGCTATAGCCACTGCTCCCATCCTATGACCTTTTATTGGGAAGAAGCCCAAAAACACAGTTTTGAACAGCTCAAGGTAGCTATAGCCACTACTCCCATCCTAGCAATCGTTGACCCACTTAAGCCGTTTGTGTTAGAGATTGATGCTAGTGGTAAAGCAATTGGTGCAGTACTTCTCCAAGGGAATACCTATAGCCCTTGAAAGTAAAAAGTTAGATAGAGCTCAACAAAATTATTATGTTTATGAGAGAGGGCTCTATGCCATAATTCACGCTTTACAAAAGTGGCGACACTATTAATCTGGTGCCGAGTTTGAAGTAGTTTTTGACCAAGAGAGTATCAAATAGTTTACTACTCAAACGGACTTGAAGGACCGTAAAGCTAGATGGGAAGAAATCCTTCAAAATTATGATTGTAAGGTATGATATTGCAAGGGGTGATATAATGTAGTAGCGGATGCACTAAGTCAGATGCCTCAGATTAATTCACTTACTTTCACGGAAATAAAGAGTGGATTCTTGGAGTCATTACCTGGCAAGTATGCACAAGATCAATCATATGCTAAAGTGTGGAGTGCAGTTTTAAAAAGGGATCCCTCACACTCACATGTTTCTGTACAGCCAGACCAACATGTCTCTATACGCGCAAATAAAAACTCCAACACACAGAGCTCTACCCCTACTCGGGAAGAGCTTAAGCGATGGAAATTTTTTTCCATTGAGATGATGGCTACTTACTCCACAAGGGTAGAGTATGTGTGCCAAAGGACTCAGAAACTAGGTGCCAAATCTTATTTGAGTGTCATGATAGTCTAAGTGTTGGTTCATCTAGGTATTCGTAATACGTATGCCTTAGTTCGACGGCAATTTTATTGGTTGGGCTTACATCATGATGTTCAAGAGTACGTACTAAATTGCAAAAAGTGCCAGTTAATAAAGCAGAGAGCCTCAAGGTAGGTGGCCTTTTACACCCTTTAGAAGTTACACAAGGTAAGTGGGAGAGCATCTCTATGGATTTTGTAGTAGGACTACCTACTACCAATTGTGGCCATGATGCTATATGGGTAATTGTAGACCATCTCACAAAGATGGGTTGATTCTTTCCCACTAAGACTACGGTTAATACATCCAAATTAGCACGGCTATTTGTAGAGCATATAGATAAACTCTACGGTCTTCCAGCTAGTATCATTAGTGACAGAGATCAAAAGTTTGATAATCACTGTAGATGGCGGGAGGCAGTTTCACTAGGTGGGAACCAGCTCTTGGAAAGCCGAGCAGCGGACCATTTAGTAATTACCATGACGGTTACCACAGTAACTCCAAAAAACTATAAATAGGACCCATTACATTATAATCGGGTTGGCAATTGTTTGCTGTACTTTTGGGTTGTTTTATCTTTTGACTTCCTACTCTTAGTGTGTGATTGTAGTGCTGAAGCTGTTTCTAGGCTACATTATCCCAACTTGTACTCTTATTCTGTAATTCCTAATATAGTAGTCAAGTATACTTCAGCCATATATGCTTTGTATCCATTTCATGTGAATCTGAATCTGAATCTAAACACTAATTCCAGTCATTTGGCTTGTCTATTTTTCAGTGGATGTATTCCAATTCATATAACTGTTCTAGCTCAGTTTCTATCTTTCCTCCAGTCCTACTGATTGAACTAATGAATCACCAGTAGTTGTAAACTCTAACACTGGAATTAGCTATCTAAAGAGATCAGCTCCAATTCCATTTTGGCAGTCACAGTGGATAGAGTTGTTGCTCGTTGACTAGTAGACTCCTCTCCCAGTTTGAGTTTCAGCTGCAGTAATGGCACCCAAACCCAGTCATGACCGAAAACCATCCTACCGTGTTGGCCCTATTCCTGAGGAGTCAGAAAGAGACTCTGATCCCAAGGATGAACAAGTAACTGGCACTGAGGCTCAAGATGAGCACGGTCATGCTGATGAGGCACAGGACTCTCAGCATTCCAGTCAGTCCAGACGACGTAGGGCTGAAAGGGAAGAACGCAAGGCCAAGAGTTCTTGGACCACACATGGAGACAAAGGTGTCAAAGGCAGTAAAGGAAGTCATCATAGTTCCAGTAGAAAAGCTAGAGAGGAGAGAACAACTAAGACAAAGGTAGAAATTAATTGGGATGCAGACACAGACTATTGTAAGAAGGCTGGAAAAAGGAGTCAGGATTCCAAGGTGAGACGAGGAAGAAATGAGGCTGATAGACATGATTACACATCTTCATTGAAAATTTCTTTTCCCATGTTCAAAGGGGGAAAGAAGGAGGACTTGGATGTTCATATGCAAGCCTTTGAGCAGTATGCTGAGCTAAAAAATATTGAGGAATATGATTGGGATGACTACTTTCCACAAACATAAAAGGAGGCAGCAAGGAAATGGTACTACCATTATCCGGCTTGTCAACTCAGATCATATAATAAACTTCTTAAATATTTCTGACTGGAATATTTAGACAACAGAGGGGATGAGGATATGGATAAGATAAGGCCGGGAAAATTGTTAGTCAGAAGCTATGTTGAAAAAATCAAGGAACTAACTAGACAACTGCAGGAACCACCATCCGAAAAGTGGTTGCGAGCATGGTTTTTGAATGGGTTTCGCAGTAAGAAGCTTAGGGAATAGGAGGTTCCAGGACCAACCAAGAAATTCAATGATTTGGTGCATCGGACCTTGAAGCTTGAACAACAAGCTAAGAAGGAAAAGAGTCATAAGAAGAGGAGGTCCAGTAGTAGCAGTACTTCTACTGAAGATTTTGAGTTCAGTAGAGCCTCCAATAGCTATGAAAGCAGTTCAGATGAAAGAACCAAAGACAAGACTAAGAAAGGATCTTGGTCTAGAAAGATTGAAGAGATGGTCCGGAACATTAGGAAAAATATGAACCCTCTAGGGGCCCTTTGGGATTAAGGTTAATTAGAGGCTAGCCAATGAGAAGAGGGTGGTGGACACACTCTATGCCCTAAAAAATGTAGGGGGACAAAGTAGTCTTACACTTCTTAAATGGGCTCTTACCTAGTGAGAAGGTGGGGTGGGGGGGGGGGGGGGGGGGGGGGGGGGGGGTGCGTGGGCCATATGGAACCTCCAACTTCCCTCCTTTTTTATCTGGTTTTGAAAAAATCCCAAAAATTTGAAATTTTTCAAATTTTTCAAAACTCAAATTTCATCTTCTGAAAACCTCCCTAAAACTATTTTATGGTCAAAAAAGCATTTTTTGATCTCAAAAAATCAAAACGTGCATCCAAAACCCCTAAAATTCAAAATTTTTAAAAAACTTTTGAAAAATCTTTTTTTGCTATCTAGAGCTCCCCCAAAAGTAGTTATTAGGCAAAAAGTGATTTTCTCTCTCTAGAACCCCTTTTCCAACCCCTCCTTGGTTGCAACCATCACACTCATCCTCTACTCCAACACTCTCTCTCTCTCTCTCTCTCTACACCATCTCCATTGTTGCAGCAAGGAAGCTCCTCTCTCCTCCCCTACCACCTTCCATTGCCACACCAAGCAAGGGTTATCTACCTTCTCCTCCCATTGCCACACCAAGCAAGGGTTATCCACCTTCTCCTCCCATTGCCACAAGGGTTAACCACCTTCTCATATCACTTTATCCCACCTACATTGTAGCAACAAGCAAGGTCCTTCTCCTCCTCCTAGTTTTCTTTGCTCAACCATGGCCAACTCTACTTCGCAAAGGCGGCCAAAGGATGAGGTCACAGCAGTTGCATGCCACAACACCAGAGGTGTAGATGATGAGTGGGTGCCACAAGAGTTTACCAAAGGTGCTTGGGTATACATGCAACCATCTGCTATTGGCCCTCATCGTGTGCGGAATCATGCAAACTTGGATCTTCATTGGAAAGGAAAGCTCCTTGGCTTCAAGAACCGCAAAGACAAGGGGACCGTAGCCATTGTGCAACATGTTTTCTCAATGTCAACCATGCACTTGCAACAACCACCTCGACTTCCAACACATTGTAAGTACATGTTTTGAGAATACAAAGCTAGGTGTGAAATCACAGTGTAATGTTATTATGGATTCATACTTAACATTTGTCATGCATTTATAGTCATATCTCCATCCACGTTGGTGGAGGAGCAGCCACTACATAGTCTCTGCGGCACATTCAATGCTATACATGCGGATATTGGAGCAATAATGTTCCCACATCTTTGCCCAACCAAACTGGTTCAAAGAAGGATTTTCTTCTATTCTCACTCCTATATTGTCCCTACTTCTACACAAGCGTTTGGAACGCTTGAACCCATCAAAGTAACTTCCTTATTAAGTATGGAGTGGCCGGTCCCAGATTTGTGGTCAGTAGCATCTTTCAAGCAAGAGATGATAATGGATGTCCAAAAATCTTTGAAATACTCTAAAGCTTCTAGGTCTGTGGGCTTGAGTTGGTGTTTGCCTATTCATTGTTTTGTGCACATTTTTAAAGAGTTTGGATTTGTGGAGACTACCACAATGCTTGTATGTAAAGATGCGCATTACGAGGAATTAGGAAGGCTTTTAGAAGAGGACTGGGGTTTTGTGGAGGGCATGCACAACAGGGACCGGTACCGTTGTAAGGTTGGAGCTTCAGGTATTGGAATGCACTATTTGAAATCCCGCACCTCCTTGTACATACAATTTCACTATGATCGTTGGATGTGCAAGCTTGGAGTGTGGACTCCCTTACAGAGTGTAGACGGCGCTATTGCAAGCTTTGACATTGCAGTGAAGATGCCCAATGATTCTTTGGAGGCAGTCCAAGTGAACAAGCATTGGACTCTCAGTAATGATCGAGAACATTTGGTTATTATGGGTTTTGAGGCCCTTCAACAAGCACAATTTTGTTTACAAGGTCACAAGGTGAGAATCCTTCCATCACATTTTCAATACATCATGGTTTGTCAATCATTGGATGCTTATTGTAATGAATGTCCGCAGATTGGGAAGAGAATGGAAGAAAAATTGAATGTCGAGGAGGACTGGGGGATAGATGGAACTATGCTATCGATCTTATAACTTTGTAACTCTTGCAATTTTCATATTGATCCCCATTGTAATCAACATGATTTGCTTCGGTAAATCATGCCTTTGAATATAATGTTTTGCATTGGGATGAGAAATCATTTTTTGGTGAAAGTGCCTTTTTTTTAAAATGTCTTAAAAAAAGGGTCCATTATAAAAGGGGGGCCACCTAACTCATTCACTATTTTCACTTTTGCAACTCTTGAGCTCCTCCGATCCGCTCTCTATCTACACCCCATGCTAGACATGGATGCTACCACAGCCTCTGCATCTGCACCCACATCCACCCGTTTGCCACGCTTCATCCTCTTCCTCGAGGACACCAAATACAAAGGGAAGTTGGACCTCCACACCTTTTTTACTCGTCTCCCTGACCTTGACGCCACAGTTTCCCTTCACATGGATGCATTTGAGGAGATTTTTGCGTTCATGGAGGAGCACATCATAAAATATTCTGTATCTAGCCCCCCACATGCAGGGATCTGAGTGCCTTGCGATTTTTGCGCTATATACACAAAGGTGATCGCCCATTCTCCAAGCGGTTGCAACGATTCCAAGAAATTGCAACCGATGCAGGCCATTACTTGGACGAGAAAGCCCCTGGGGTGTCAGCGCTCAAGAAGCGCAAGTTGGGGGTGGAGTACCTTTCTTGGCTCACAACATTTATCTTCTTGGTGAGCGAGGAACCTGATCTGGAGGAGCTCCGCTTACCACACCTTCAAGTTGGGTCCTTTATCAAGGACACCAAGGAGCAGCAGGTTATACCCATGAACCCTGCAGCGGAAGGAAAAGCACACCGGCTCGAGTACCCTAGGGGTCTTGAGGAAGTGGTTGAGAAATCCATAGTTGCGGCTGGCCCTAGTGACACTCCAGTGCCACTACCACTGACGGATGTGGCTATCCCAGAGGTAGAAATAAGCCGCTTCTCCTCAGTGTTAGTGGATGGGGAGGAGTATGTGTTCCTGCATGATTTGGAGAAAGCATTTGGACTGCGCATGGATGAATGCTTGAGCGTGCTATGTAACAGCAGTAAATGTCTCTTAGACAATACACCAGATGCCCTAGAAAGCAAGCTCTTGCCAGATGGGGACTCTGTTGCTGACACTATTGTAGTTGTATGTGTGGAGGTCCTAGCAGCAGAGCAGTTACACGTGGCCGATGAAGATTTCCAAGCCACGCAAGCCAAGGTTGAGGCTGCTAGGATGTCTATGCCATTATGCAACCTCCCATCTGATGATCCAAAGCTCGTATCTGTGGTGCATGGGAGCATTGACTTGGATGCAAAGGGCAACAGGGAGGAGGACGACAAGGAGTAGGAGGTAAACTGTATCCTAATTTTCATGTTACTATTTTATCCTTCATTGTCGTTTTTCTCAACCTTCATCGGTTTATGACAGGATGTTGTGGAGGTTGATGATTTTGCTACAAGGACGGGTGGCAAGCGGACGGGCTTTGGACCTCAAGCTTCCCTTGTGCATTACCTAGGACAACTCCCCCCTGGCGATGTGGCCATTATCCATAATGAATTTACTCCCCAAGCCCATTTTATGACTTGGTCGTTAAAAGCTTTGAGCAAGTTTTTGTGTTTGAGCACCATTGCTCAAACTGCGCATCAAGTGTTCCTAGTGCGTAGATCCCTTGTATGCACAGCGTTTGGCACTGTCTTTCGTGGTAAAGTGCTTGCCCAGATAGGGATACATGCTTCCATTGGCTCAACTGACCCAAAGGCCATAGCGTAGTCCCTCTTGACTGGGGAGTTGCCTTACGCGCAAAATAGGCACCAGGAAATGGTCAAAAAAATTATGAACTCCTCAGATACATGATGTAAAATCACCGTTTTGGAAGAAATAAAAAAATATTTGAAATTGTCTCTCTATATTACAAATTCTTTTGAATGTGATTTGTCAATCTTCAAAATTGTTTCAATTGGTGATATGAATTTTTTTTTGATTGGTGACTTTGTAATTTCAAGTTCTGTATGTAATTGCAGTCAATTTCAGTCAATTTGTGCTTTTTAAGTACCCTTGGGGGTAGATAAGCCTATAAGGGCCAAAAAAAAGCCTGGCCACAAGGGCGCGCAAATGGCCCATCCAAAAGCCTAATCTACCCCCTAGGATACTTACAAAGCACAAATTGATTGCAATGTATTGGTTTTGCATCACTCATTTAGATGCACCCTTTTTATGGCAATTCCAACATATGTTCACACTGAAGGACACTAGAAAAGGTGAAATCAATTCTGAGATGAAGTTTCCAGCACACTATCACCTGCTTCAGCTATACCTAGTACACCCCTGCACCAAAAAGTCCAATAACATTGGACATTTGAAAAATCCAAATTACTGTTGCATAGACACTTGGTTTCACAATATGTTATTTATTTTTATATCCTATAGGGAATTCAAAGCTTGAAATGGCCAAAAAAGGGTGTCCACAAGGATCCATGTAAAATAATGCTGCAAAACCAATAGGTTTTAGTAAATTTGTGCTTTGTAGGTATCCTAGGAGGTAGATAAGCCTACAAGGGGCAAAAAAAAGCCTGGCCATAAGGGCGCGCAAATGGCCCATCCAAAACTAGGATGGGCCATTTGCGCGCCCTTGTGGCCAGGCTTTTTTTTGCCCCTAGTAGGCTAATCTACCCCCTAGGATACCTACAAAGCACAAATTTATTGCAATGGATTGGTTTTGTATCATTCATTTAGATGCACCTTATAGGTTTATCTACCCTCAAGGGTACTTAAAAAGCACAAATTTACTGAAATTGACTGCAATTACATACAGAACTTGAAATTACAAAGTCATTTCATTACAAAGATAATAGACACAGTAGACACAACTGTTGATCATATTGTCATTGGAAAGTCAAATCATTACAAAGATAAGGGTGTGCAATACAAAAAGAGGGGTAACTTCGGCTAATGCTCGAAGTCTCATCGCAATCGACGTGCAAGCTGCATATCTTTTGGCTGTATTGTCACTCGCTTTGCATGTATGGCGCATAGGTTGGTATCTTCCAACACCGAAATGATGTGGGCCTCTGTAGCTTCTTGAATAGCCTCTAGCGCTATTGCTTGCATTCTATACTGATTTCCGTAGCTTTGAAGCACCTCCTTCACAGTGCAAGCAAAGGGGGCGCGTCGAATCAAAAGCTCCGTCGTCTTTTGGTAGTGGCGGATTTCTGCAAATTCCCTTGCTATTTTTCGGCGCCGCTGCGTTTGTCTTGGGGGCACTTGCGTATTTGATGGCGGGCGACTTGCGCCTGTTTACATGCTTAGGGGCTGGTTTTGCAGCCTCCTCTAATTCTTCCTCTTCCCTTGGCTGCCGATCTTGTCGTGTGGGGAGAGCTCCCTGGCCTCCAGGAAATGTCTTCCCCCCAACGGCCACCCGGTGTGTGCGTGGTATTTTTTATCGCAGCCATGGTGGCTCACTCTCTGATTCAGTGTCTGTATGTACCACCCGAGTCCTCGATGGTCCTGCTTGTGATTGGTGGCGCAACGGCTGCTCCCTATCGGACTTTGTTGTTTGCTGGTCCTCTTCTTCTCTCCAGCGCTGGTCACGTTGCTTCATTCTCCTTCTAGGTGTTATATCTTGAGGATGTGGAGATTCAACAGTCCTCGATGACTCTCGTACCCTACCACCATGCCCACTACCAGATGAGTTCCTGGAATGGCCAGGCGTTCGTGGCCGTTTTCTTCTGCCTTTAAGCCATGACGGCTTCTCACATCCTTGGAGGGTGTTTTTGTTGGCAGGTGGATGCTCTTTCGCGGTTTGTTTGGTGCGTTCCATTTCATTGGTAAGAGCTCACTTGTTCTTAAGAAATCAGTGGTTTATGAGAGCATGCAATATTTATAAGGGCCCTTTTAAAAAGGGCCCTGTTCACACTAATTTTTTTAAAAAAAGTATTATTTTTTAAATAAACATATCGCTAAGAGTTGGACCTTGCGTTCACGTTTAGTGACTCGCGTAGTATCCACTTTGATCCTTGTCGCACTCTGCATCGCCGCCATGCAGCATGCTTGGTGGGACCTTGCGACATTTGCCACTTGTTGCTATGCTCTTGACGACTCCATTTCCGCACTTCAATACCAATCTTGGATTGTCGCGCACGCTCCATTGTGAGCTTACGAGCAAATGTTGTGCGAAAAAACCAATTGAACATCTCCTCCAAATAATTGGATTGCACCATTCCACCACCATGTCGAGTATTTTTGAAGTACACTCCCCTTGCTTGATAATGGGACTTCTCCATGCCTTGAGTGCTAAAAATTTCAAGTGATCCATACTTGTGCATAAAAAATGCACCATGCGCAAACAAGATATGCTGTTCACATGAGTAAACGATCCACATTATTAAATAAAAACAATCCCTTGTAATGAATACACCATGTAAAATGACTTACCATGTAATGTGTGATGTTATTTTCACCCCAAGAAAGGGTGAAGACCTTGGTAAAATCCGCTAAGGCTTCTTGAAATGATTGGCGTTGTTCTTCTGTTGTGTTGTTAAGGCCCATAAGCTTGACCATTTTATCAAAATGTGCCCAAACTTGCTTGCGCTTGTTTGCAAGCTCGCCATTTGAATCATTGTTGGTAGTAGCTTTGCATAACTCCTTCCAAAGCTCCCAAAGGTTACTTGCCTGCTGGTTGGAGCTGTTTTGAGCATCATATCGACTTGGCTTTCCTTGGGAAACTTTCTTCAAAAAGTGTCTAGCTTTTTGTCCACTCATTAACACTTGTTGAGCAATTTCGTGGGCCTCCCCTGTGTTTTTTGCAGCAACGATAGACACATTTCCACCGTGACAGCCAATGGAATTCAAGAGTACCTCCACTCTTTCGATCTCTTCCTGGGACTTTTTCAACGGTTTCATTGTGAAAGCATAGTCAATGTGGAGCTTCAGTAGCCTATCAAAAATGCGCATGAATGCGTGTAATGTACAAAAATGTACATTCGATAGAGGAAATCGAAAGATTGGATTCCAAGCGTGGTCCTTTTGATCACGGTCTAGGGCATTGAGCATGGGACATCTCAGAATAGACGCTTCCCATTCTCTACCTTCATCTCCGACATCACGACAATCTAACCCTTGCTCTCCATGCCCTTGCCATGGAAGCATGGAACCGGCCTTTGCAGTGCTCTTATGTGATTTGTTTCCATTAGGTTTGTACCCTCGAGTGCAAAATGGACAAGGCATGAGAGAAGAAGCCCCTTGTTTGCAGCCAAGCAAACAATTTATGGTCTTCAAATCCCCACCTAAGTGCCACTCCACATCATAACTACCAAAACCCTCAATTTCCAACTTCTGACCTGCAATTCGGGAGTGTATTACTTCTGTGATCCATGGAGTTCTCTCAAAAATCCATGAAAGTACTCCATTGGTCTCTTAGGGCACCTCAATAGCACCCAACCACCAAATGTCTTTCTCTAATTGCACGCTAAAAGATGGGGTGAGAGATGGCTCGATTGAATCCCTTCGCTTGGTTTGCAGAAGGGCCTCGTTCATTAGAGTGACACTTAGCCTCTCTAACCTTCGGCCTTTCACTATTTGACACCAAAAGCGACTTTTGTGCCAAGCACTACAAAATAAATAGTGCTAAGACCTTAAACTTCAGAGTTATAATAAGAATAATACCAAAGAACAAAGTAAAGTGTGTCACCTTCTTCAGGTAACTCGTAAAATCTAAGCATGGCTTCTTAAAGCCTTCTAAGATCCACGAAAATATTGTTCCACATTGTGTAAGGAAAGCCTTCTCCGAAGGTCTTATGGATTGTTTCTTACCTTTTCCCCTTGTCTTTGTTGTGCACGAAGCATAAAGGGAAGTTGGCATTATGTCCTCAATGTGTAGGTATGTCCCAATGCGGGAGAACACATCTTCGTTTGTGGCCTTCTTTGCGAGCTTGACCTTGTGAGGAACGAGAAATAGGTTTTCCACAATGCCATGTTCTTTGAGGGCATCCTTTAGGAGTTGGAAAATAGCCTGATAGGCTTTGGTGCTGATTCCAGCCTCATCACAAGCTTGTTGAACGTCATCATCACTAACCACATTTTTTAATTTACGCATAAGGTCCTTGGTGACTGCATCCTTAATGTGCTTACCTCCAGGTGATTGTAAGATAGAAATCACGTCTTGGGTATTGAGACAACTAGTGAGAAGGTTGACTCGATCATCTTCGCTTGTTCCACTGCATGCCTCCTGGATGAAGTTTCTAGCAACAAATAAACATAAATGTTAGAAAATAGTGTGAAGTAAGAATGCATCATGCAAGTAAAGACCAAATCACCTTGTGGCTGTAACTCGTCGTTTGCGTGCTCCTCCCAAATGTGCAAGAGTTTCAATGGATGAATACGTGCGTTTTCATTCCCTTGCACCAAGGGGTGTTTCTTTCAAGTATGTGATGGTGTTGGTAAGCTTCCGGATGTGGGACTCCTTTTCTTGCATTTGTTGTTCAAGAGTTTTAACTACCCTCTCCGAAGAGGCAACACTCTCTTGTAATGCCGTCGTCTTGAGGTGAAGAGCTTGACATTCGTGCATCCACATATGCAAAGAAGCACCTGCACCCATACAAAACCGCTTGCAATAGACTAACAAACCTGCTTCTCCCCTCCCAAGAAATTGAAGAAATGTGGAAAGGCTATTAAATGGTGGATGGAAGCGGCTTATAGGATCGTAAGGGTACAAATGGCCATCCACCCAAATGTCAACATTGGTCTCACAAGCGGTGCGCGTTCCTGTGATGACTTTTGATCACCTTCACTAGTGGTCTTCGGTGCAAATGCCGTGGGTAAGCGAATATGTATTCTTTTTGTGTGCGGAGTAGGTGGTGGTGGAAGCAAACCATTTGTGATGTCCGTGAGCACCATGGAAGCTGTTGCGTGAGGAAGCAAATGATGAAAAGATAGAGGGGGAAGGGTAAAGAGGTTGAGGATGATGGGAGGAGAGAAGGAGGGAGGGGGGGGAGGGAGAGATTGGGGAGGAGGAGGAAGGTACGGGCAGGGAGGGAGAGGAGAGGGAGAGAGAGAGAGGAGGGAGGAGGGAGGAGAGAGGAGGAGGAGAGAACAGAATGTTTATTACTTTTTGGGGGAAAAGAGTTTTGAAAAAATGGACTTTCTACGCTTGTGGGTTAAAAAATGGGTCAAAAAATGATTTTTGGATATGTATATATGTTGGGAGGGAGTTTTAAGTTAGAAACAAGTAAAAATGATTTTTTTTTTAAAGTCAAATTTTGTCTCTTTGTGACCCACGTTTTTGCTGATATGGACACACCCCTATGCTTCCTTCACTTTAATAAAAGCTAGAGAGAGAAATTAACCCTTTAGGTCCACATCCTACATTTGTCTAAAAAAAAGGCTAGAAAAGCCTACTCAAAACTACCTTCTTCAATGCCCTTGCCCCCTAAACCCCACACAACATTAGCCTTAATCCCTAAAAATTAGGATTCCTTACAAGGCCCATGCAAGGTTCATATTTCTCCTAATGAAATTGCTAAAATTATCCAGACCAGATAGCTGGTAAGAAGAATGGAAACCTGGTATTCAAAGTGTAAATCTATAGACCATGTTTCAAACGAATGTGCACAGTGTACTTATTGCAATGCCTATGTCCATTTATGGAACAACTGTGGTATTCTAATTCATCATTTTAAGGATGGAAAAGATTTGTCAGTGGTAGTATTCACCAATGCTGAACCTGTAAGAGTGGAAACTACCAGTGTTTCTCAAGAAGAAAAACCATGTGTAAGTGGTATTGGAGCAGGGTGCGGTAGATACCAAGCGGGTACCAGCCGAGGCCAAGGTTGTGGTAATTTTCAGAATCAAAGCTTGAATTGCTATACATGTGGTAAGTATGGGCATTTCGTGGCTCAGTGTCCAGAAACACTTGGAGCTGCGGATACCGAGGTGAAGATTCCAGAACCAGTTCTTGTACGAGCAGTTACATGAAGTAAAGGGGTGGTGATTGAGGAAATTCCAAAAATTCCATCGAAACCAATCACTTCTGAAAGTAGCAAATGGGCTCAGCAGAGAGAGGTATGGAAGGCCAAGGGTAAAGAAAAGGTGGTTGATGAATGGCACGAGCAAAGAGAACTAGCGGCAAAAATCACTGAGGATTTAGCCAAGAAGTTGCCAGAGCAACTAGAGAGTTTTGATGTCCGGGTCATTCATAAGATACCTACCCAGTTGTCTGAAATAGCACAACCAAATCAGTCAAAGCCTGGGATGCCCAAGACCATGTTGGCTGCAATACAAGGATTGATAGAAGAGTTGGGATCTGCTAAAGGAGCTTTAATCACTGAACCAAAGGAATGGTTACACGAAGATAATGCCAGTTCTTCAAGTTTTGACGATAACTCTGATCATGAGAAAGAGGAAATTCATGTCAAAATTTGTGACAGAATTAAGAAAATCACTGTGGAGTTAGAGGACATTAGAAGAACTCTACCTGAAGCAGTGAAATTCATCAGATAGAAAATGAAGGTTGAGACGGAGGCCAGATCAGTCGACTTGACAGCTGTCAAAGATGATGAAGTGCCGGTGATTCAGGAGGACTACAAAGTGAGGAAACAATGGAAACCACTCTCAAGCGTCATACTAGATGGAGGAGCAAGGGCAAACATTTTGGGAGTACATCTTCAGCAAAGGATGGGAATTACTAACCTAAAACCAACACCTTTCAAAGTCCGAATGGCGGATCATTGAGTGGTGCAAGCAACTGGAATGGTAGAGAATATGCAAATACGAGTGGGAAAAGAAAAGTTCAAAGCCAGTTTCCTAGTACTGGATGTGCAAGGAGTGTATGGGATGCTACTGGGACGCCCATGGCTGCGAACAACACAGGCTGTTCACGACTATGCTAATCAGACTTTGACAATACAAGGGGCCGGTAGCAGAATCCAGATTCAGACGAATAACACCAGAAGTTGGAGAAAGGAACTGAGACCCAAAGAGCTCTGCCAGAAGTACAAGGTGAAGAAAATTGAGAAAATTTTGGCAGATATGAATATTTTTCCATTAATAGAGATAGATCTCAATGCACTTTTAATAAACAAAGATGAAGCTGAAAAACAAAAGAAACAATTTCCAGAACAGTTCACTGAACTGAATTCAGGAGAACATCTAGTGAGGTTAACTAGAAGGCCAAAAGAACCAGTTGAGTTCATTGCACCAGTAGAACCGGCATGCTCTGGAGGAGCTACTGGAAAACAGAATGGTAATTTAGAGCTCAGAGGATCGTCCTGGGATTATGCTGAGGAGTCAACCAAGAGAAAGGGTGGAGGGCCTAATTGGTTGCTTCCAGATGATCAGGAGATAGAGGAATGGAATTTAGGGTATGAAGAAAACCCTAAAATGATCAAGGTAAATAAACATCTGAATCCTATGATGAAAGAGAAGGCACGACATGTGTTCCAGCACTATAAAGATGTGTTTTCATGGGAGCATACTGATCTAAAAGGGGTGGATCTAGAGGTCTATCAACACAGAATACCACTGAAACCTGGTGCCAGGCCAGTACGACTGCAGCGCTATCGAATGAATCCAAATTATGCTAAGAAGGTCAAAGAAGAGATTGACAACCTTTTGAAAGCTGGGTTCATTACTGAAGTAGCTAGTAGTGATTGGTTGTTTCCTATTGTGGCTGTGCCTAAGAAGAGTGGGAAGCTGAGAGTATGTGTAGATTATAGGAAACTGAATGCTCAAACAATTAAGGATCCATTCCCATTACCCTTCACAGATATGCTACTTGATGAGATTGCAGGATATGAGATGTACAGTTTTATGGATGGATATAGTGGCTGTAACCAGTTACAAATTGCTCTTGAGGATCGGGAAAAGACCACTTTCATTACAGAGTGGGGACCATTTATGTATCTAGATGCCATTTGGCCTTTGCAATGCACTGGCCACTTTTCAGAGTTGTATGATGGAAATCTTCAGTGAATTTCTTCATCAATTCCTTGCCATATTCATGGATGACTTCACTGTATATTCCACAGAGGAAAAGCATTTACTATTTTTGGAGATGGTTTTTAAGCGCTGTCAGGAGAAGAGGATTTGTCTAAATCCATTCAAATCTATTTTCTTAGTCTAGAAAGGACAACTATTGAGACATGTGGTGTCCAAAAATGGAATAGAAATGGCCAATGACAAGACCCAGTGCGTCCAACAGGACAAGGCGCCTAGGAATGCATTAGAATTAAGTTCTTTTCTGGGATATATTAATTTTTACAGAAGGTTTGTGCATAAGTTTGCTTATCAAGCATTACCATTGTATGAGGTTACAAAGAAAATCAGCAAGTTCATTTGGACTACTGATTGTGAGGAAATCTTTTAGAACTTAAAGAGTGCCATCATCAGTAAACCAGTTCTTTGCCAACTGAATTGGGATGTCATCTTCCATGTACATGTGGATGCTTCGAGACTGGCAATGGGAGTGATACTAGCTCAGCCAGATGGAAGAACTGATTTTTGTGTATACTTTGCTAGTCACAGATTTAGCCAGGCTGAACAAGGATATACAACCACTGAAAGAGAGGCTTTAGGGATGGGTTTCAATGCTACGAAATTTAGGCATTATTTGCTAGGCAAATTGTTTCATTTCTATGTGGATCGTCAAGCCCTATTATTCTTGATTAATAAATTCATTATTCAAGGCAGGCTAATAAGGTGGATGATGTTCCTTATGGAATTTGAATTTTGAATTTAGCATAAACCTGGCAAAAACCACCGTGGCACCGATTTCCTCTCTAGGAGTACGGAGGGCTACTTTGAAGCATCTTTAAGAGACGAACCAGTGGATGCTGAATTATTTCAGTTGGAGGCAACGGAATCTGGTTATTAAAAGTTTAAAGTCTACCATTATTGGTGGCTCACTCTACAGATTGGGTGTTGATGGGATTCTTCGATGATGTGTGCCTATGGAGGGCTGACTGCAAGTTATTTCAGAAGCACATAATGGGGAATCTGGTGGACACTTTTCTATTGATATTAATTTCAAGAAGATTCTGCAGGCTGGTTTATGGTGGCAAACATTGACATCTGATGTCAGAAGTTTTTGCAAAACCAGTGAGATATGCCAAATAATGGGTAGACCCACAACAGTAGTAGACATGACTCCTTTAACACCAGTACATCCACTGGGTGTTTTCATGAAATGGGGTTTGGATTCTATGGGACCTTTCAAGAAGGTTACTCCTAGGAAGAGTATGTATATATTGATGGATACCTGCTATGTAACCAAGTGGGTAGAAGCTAAGCCTCTTCCTAACAATACAATAAAATCCATTGCAAGGTTTTTATTTGAGAATATTATATGCCGCTATGGATGTCCTGTGGAGATTTTGTCAGACCAAGGGACATACTTCATAAATGATACTATGGATATCCGCATGAATATGCTTTCAATCAAGAATCGGAAATCCACACCATACTATCCTAGATGCAATGGATAGGCCGAAAGCAGCAACAAGGCCATTTAGCCTATCCTCCCCAAGGTTGTGCAGAAAAAGCTAGAACAGTAAGACTTGAAGCTTCAGACTGCTCTATGGGCATATAGAACAGCTTATAATGTCACTACGGGGTTAACACCATTCAGAATGGTGTATGGCACTGAAGCTGTTGTCCCTATGGAATTTGTTATACCCAGTCTCAGAATGGTTATAGAGTATGGTTTAGATTTTAATCACAATCTAAAGAACAGAGACTGGAAGGTCTAACCCAGTTAGATGAGCTGAGACATAGGGCTATGTTGGAACAAGAGATTGTTCAACAAAGAAAAAAATAGTGGCATGACAGAGGAATTAAAGTTCGAGAGTTTCAGAAAGGCGATCTGGTTCTAATATATCAGTCCAAATTAGGCCCTAAGAAACCGAACTTAAAGATAGCATGGGCAGGACCATTTGAAGTTGATTGGGTGTTCTCAAATGGCACGGTAAGGCTGAAAGATATGTATGGATTATTGTTGTCGGGGGTATATAATGGAGCTAAAATCAAGCTCTATTATTCAGAATCCAGGGAAATGAGCATTGATGGTCTGGGAGATGAATACCAGGAAAATCCAGAATCAGCTATTTTAGGTCTTTTCCATGTACAACCAGTTCCAGAACCAGTCAAAAAGCCAGAACAACACCAGTGTGATAAAACCCTGTCCAGACCAGAACCAAAAAAGTATGGACACCAATATCAGTTTTTGGGGCACCAACGGTCAGATGGAATATCAATAGTAATCATTTCAAAGAGGACGAAATTCTTGTCCAATGCATGTCTGCCACGTGACTTGCGGTGCACAGAACTCTAGGAACGGTAAGTGGGGGAGGTTTTATGGCACAAACTTGTACAACAATAAGGCGAGTAAGCATTTTTTCTCGCAAGTCTCGTGTATGACGCTTACCCTCTATTGTCCATTCACCATCACCGAGCTCCGAAGTTTCCTCACTGCAGCCGCAAACCTATTCTTCTAAGGAGACAATGGATTGTCTCTTATCCTTGCCAGCCACACCTGGATATGGGTTCAATGAATCAAGTAAGTCATCTTCTTCTTCGTCTACTGCTCCATTGTTCTCAAGATGTATGGGTAGGAAGAAAATAACGGAGAAGATGCAGGAGGCTATCGACAAAACCCAAGCCCTTATTACTGCTGCAAAGGCAACTCTTCCACTCATTCCGCATAGTAAGATTCAGAGTTATGTGTTTACTGAGCAAGCCAAGGCTTTACTCCAACTATGGGATTTGCGTGTGGTTCTGCAAGCCACAAGGAATGAGTTTGACACAGCCATCATAAGGCAAGTCCTGGATTCTTTTAATGCTGAATATGGAAGTGCTGTGGTCTATGGTAGAAAAGTGACAGTTACTCCAGAGAACATTGCTTTTGCTTTTCGAATGACAAATGAGCCAAAGCCATCTGTGGCAATCGCAGAGCAGATTAGTTCAGCAATCACATGGATAACTTGAGGGCTCTTATGGAGACAATGCAGAGTGATTTGCAAGATAAATTTTTTGAATATAACAGTGCTCTGGAAAATCACGCTATCCTTGATTATATTGAACAACAGAAGGATGATGATAAGGAGGAAGAAGAAGCAGAGAAGGAGGATGAACTAGAAGAAGGACATAATGATGATGATGATGACTCTCCTCCATCTCCACCTCCTGAACTTGGTACTGGTGGTGCAGTGACAACAGAAGAAAATGATCAGTCTTAGGCAAACCAACCAAACCAGCCTGAAGGGCAACAGTCGAGTGATCAGCAGCTGGAAAAGAAACAACCCAGCAACACTGGAAAATCACCAGCACACCAGTCACAACACAGTAGGGATGCTAAAGGGAAAAGAAAAGTTGTGACTGAGGGTCTAGCAGGTGATGAGCAACATTCATTACAACTCATCACACTGAATAATAAATTGAGACATCAACAGGCTCCTATAGCTAGGCGATATCTGGAGGATGATGATCTTATCTCTGATTTGGAGTGATTTCACTGACTATATGTCGGCGCTAGGGAAATGGTTGAGCATTGGAAATCAGCTGCTTTCCATGATCAAGAGGTCTGTTAACTGCCTGAGCATCCCAATACAATACAACTGTTAGAAAGGGTACGTGAATGGATATTGACTGTTGAAGAGAGAGTAGCTAATCCACATTGGCAATGGCATTCTATTGTTAGAAAGGGTACCTGAATGGATATTGACTGCTGAAGAGAGAGTAGATAATCCACATTGGCAACGGCATTCTAACGTTAGAAAGGGTACCTGAATGGATATTGACTGCTGAAGAGAGAGTAGCTAATCCACATTCTCAACGGCATTCTACTGCAAATTGTCATTCCCTAGCCATGGAATTAGAACTTCTGCTGGAGAACAAGCCAACATATAGATGCATGAAGGATGTCAGTAGTCAATTAAAAGAGGACTTAGTGCAAATGCAGATCGCTAGGGGAGTTCTAAATCAAAGGGTGTGAGCTATTCTTGAAGATCAGACTACCACCACCAAGGGACCTCAAACTTGAATGTTAGTGGGAGAACAGGAAACTGCTCTCCGGCGACTGTTTCAGCTGGTTAAGGTAATTGAAAGATGATGCAGCAAGAGAACCAGGCTGTCCTTAATTTCTTAGAATTTGTGCATGATTCCCCAGTTCTCCTGTATGCTTTACTAGAAAGAGAGGCAGAGTTGCCAAGATTTTTTCCAGCACTCCATCCTCCACACACACAACCAATAGATCGGCTCACATAATTCAAGATTACTTATGATCTTCAGGATTGGTATGAGTGATCGACTGTGGAATGGAAAACCTGGCAAACACTTTTCAATGACGCTCTCCAACTGAATGATTTCTAGGAGCTAAGAGATGAGGTGCAGAGGATCAAACTTTGTATGGGATAGTGGAAAGTTCAGCTCAGAGGTCTCACTCAGATCACCAACCAACTGATGCAACACACTGTTGAGTCCTCTAAAGTACCTGAAAAGGACATTACGGCTCAACCAGGTCTAGGAACCCAGTACAGAGAGATGGCTGAGATTCTTTTTGAAGCTAGGATCAGAACTTATCAGCCTCTTCCAGAAGGATGGATCCATACAGCCTTCCATTGTCACAAACTGGTCAGAACTCGTCTCACAAAAGGCAAACGCATGCTCTATGATCCCGACACCAAAACTTATCATCCTCTCATGCCTTATGAAGTAGAAATGACCACAGAGAGGTGGGATCATCTTGAGCAGGAGGCCATTTACAGACTCATTCAGAAGGACAATGCTGGCACTAGGACTTCAGAGACACCATCCAGACCTAAGGGCAAAAGGAAGCGGGTTCAGTGGAAGGATACTAGGTAGTTCCATCTTGGTACTCGATAGAGGAATTTTCCAGCCGTCTCAGAATCAGACGGTGGATTTTTCTCCACGTTTTTAGAATTAGATGGTGGATTTTTTCAGTTGGGTGTGGACATCTCTTTGGCTGACACCCATGGAATTATAACTATAGGGGGTGTCAAGCACTCAACAAAGCATGAAATATAATATAAAGCCATGTTTCAGAAGGATCAGATGGTGGATTTTTTTCAGAAATTTTGGAGTCTTACCAAAATTCAAGAAAGGAGGGAAGGATGTAGATGGCGGAGGCAATTTCACTAGGTGGGAACCAGCTCTTGGAAAGCCGAGCAGTGGACCATTCAGTAATTACCATGACAGTTACCACAGTAACTCCAAAAAGCTATAAATAAGACCCATTACATTGTAATCGGGTTGGCAATTGTTGGCTGTACTTTTGAGTTGTTTTATCTTCTGACTTCCTACTCTTAGTGTGTGATTGTAGTCCTGAATCTCTTCATAGGCTACATTATCCCCACTTATACTCTTACTCTATAATTCCTAATACAGTAGTCAAGTATGCTTCAGCCAGATATGCTTTGTATCCATTTCATCTGAATCTGAATCTTTACACTAACTCAGTTTCTATCTTTCCTCCAATCCTACTGAGTTAGTGTAAACTCTAACACTGAAATCAGCTATCTAAAGAGATCAGCTCCAATTCGAATCACTTCTAGAGAGCTGTGTTTCAAAAGTTGGAAACTAAACTTAATCTAAGTACGGTTGATCATCCAAAAACAGATGGTCAAATTAAAAGAGTTAATCAAGTGCTAGAGGATATGCTATGAGCATATGTTAGCAAGAAGCAAACCAATTGGGAAGACTACTTACCTATATTGGAATTTTCTTATAATAGTTCAAAGCATGTGACTACAGGGTTTAGTCATTTAATTCTTTTATATAGATTTCAACCTAGATCACCCATTACGGTGGGGTTGGATAAGGAGAAGATACAACAAGCAAAGGATTTTCTCCAAGACCATTTTGACATGCTTCGAGTTGCTAGACAGAATGTTAAGCAAGCTCAAAATCAATATAAGAAGTATGCAGATGAGCATCATCATCTTGCTACTTTCAAACAAGGAGATAAGGTCTTCCTCAAGGTTTCGGAGCATTCAGAACATCTCAAAAAGATTTTGGATTCTCATGAGCTTCGCACCAGACATCATGTCAGACGACGGTTGTTGGCAAAATGGCTAGATAGACCTGAAGAAGGTTCTACATGGGAGAATGTCTCCGCAGTTAAGAAACGTTTTCCTACATTTGTTTTTGAGGACAAATACAATTCTCCAAGGGGGGTAATGTAAGGACATGGGTCCTACGGGCAAGGCCACCGGCACGGCTGGATAGTGTGTAAGCTAGGGGGAGGCTATAAGATAGCACGGGGGGGTGGAGACTAGCACACGCATTACCACCGCCCTTTCATACTGACTCCACCCAATGGAATCAATACACAACACACGATGTTGGGCAAGAGAAAACGTGGAAAACTTCAACCTCAACACCAAAATGTATAGCAGAACCACTCCTAGTAAACCCCAACCAAAAGGCCTATGTTCCCCCCATGTTCCCTTGGGAATTTACAAGCACACGCCCACCCAAAAGACCATAGCACATAAGAGCAAGACCTTGCCAAAGCACGGATTTACAACCTATTTGAATTTACACTGATATGTGCCATTTGAAAACCTGTTTAGACCAAGAAAGGACCTTGCCACTTGATTTAAAACTTCTTTTGAATAGTTCTATCAAGCTTACTATTGTAAAGAATCACCATGTCACCCTTCTTGATGTATTTTTCCTTCACCTTCTCATTTGCCTTTGCTTGATTGATCTACAAGACATGCTTATAATGTTCAAAAGACAACAACCTATCTAATTGTACACATTGAAAATATATAAGCCTATTCTTGAGTGCATCATAAGGATCATCTTCAAGTTTTAACATCAGCTTCAAAGCTGGCATCTCTACCTCAATAGGAAGTAAAGCTTCTTTGCCAAAAATTAGATGGAAGGGAGACAAACTAGTACCTGATTTGATGGCAGTCTTGTAAGCCCAAAGAGCACAATGTAGCTCTAAATCCCAATTCTTCACATTATTTATTGTCATCTTTGTACGCATCCTTATGAGGTATCCATTAAACCTCCCATTGCATTCCATTACCTACGATGCACATGAAGCTTCTCACATAGATAATCCACCAGCTCTCCCCTAAAACCTGGACCCTTGCATGAAAGTAACTCCAATGGCATGCCAAATTGTAGCAAATATCTTCATATAAAAATTGTAATACATCTTCACTCATGATTTGCTTTAATAGCTTTGGCTTCGGTCCACCTGGACAAATAGTCAACAATAGTAAGTATGTAACATTTGTCTCTAGCTGTCATAGTGACAAGTGCAAAGCGCAAGATGGACCCCGACAGCCTCAACGCCAGGACCGTGCATGTTGAGTTGGCCATGGGAAATGAACAGGGGGCACCACCTAGCTTTGAGCGGCTAGGACGTGGACAACGATGATCTAAAATAGCACAAACACTGCACATCGAGCGAGCGAGAGAGAGAGAGAGAGAGAGAGAGAGAGAGAGAGAGAGAGAGAGAGAGAGAGAGAGAGAGAGAGAGAGAGAGAGAGAGAGAGAGAGAGAGAGAGAGAGAGAGAGAGACATAGGTAATGCAAAACCTTCGGGATGTGAGGGAAACATGATTCAATGCAATATTTACAAAAACCTTAGCTTCGGCGAGATGGCGACTATGGTGATAGAGAGAGAGAGAGAGAGAGAGAGAGAGAGAGAGAGAGAGAGAGAGAGAGAGAGAGAGAGAGAGAGAGAGAGAGAGAGAGAGAGAGAGAGAGAGAGAGAGAGAGAGAGAGAGAGAGAGAGAGAGAGAGAGCCTATAGTGCATTATATAGAGATGATTTCATAAGCACGGAGATTCTACTCGTGTGTGTGTGTGTGTGTGGCAACCCTTGGAGTCAAGGTGTGGACACGGCTTCCTTCTCATAGTGCTAACTTCCCAAACCCCAATGCTCAAGCACCGCCCAAAATGCTACACCACTCTCCCAGAGTGATCTCCCAATAGGTGCGGACTGCATTAGTTTAGGACAATCTGATTAGGTTAGGGCTCTAATCAGGAGAGACAAACCAAGGAGTTGGGTCCCAGATGGTTGACCCTTGCTTAATCTTAGGAGAATTTTAAAAATGATATCTCCTAGGTGGGCCTTGGTGACCATCACCTAGAGAGAGGTGGCAATTTACAATGGGTTTTCTATCCAAGATTTTTGGCTTGAAACCAAAAAAACCCTACAGATGTTATTGCGGTGATGTGTAATGGACGAGATGCTGCCAAATGACGGGCCTTGCTTGTGCATTGGTGTAGTGCGTTTGCCAATTTTGGGGCCGGTTGGGACATGCCATTGGCATCACTTCTTGATTTTGCGTTACTATCGCGTGATTTGGCTGTCCTCCTTCTTTTGTGTTGGGCGTCGATGTCGAGTTCCTTTGTTTTTACCTTTTTTTGTGGATGCATATATGCGTGCATGTACTGTGTGTTTATGTGTTCATGTGCCCGTGAGTGTTTGAATGTGTGCGTGCGCGCATGCATGCTTGTTTATGTATGTGCAAGTGAGTGTGTACGGAAATAAAGCGGGAGATGGGTGAGATTGGAGTGAGGGGGTGTGTGTGTGTGTTTAGGTGTAGAGGTAGTGTGTGAGAGTGTGTGTGTGTGCGACAAGTGTGTGTGGGAACAAGAGATAGAAAAGTATATTATATATATATATATATATATTTTTAATAATTTTATGTGCTTGGATTGTTAGGCTACACATAACGAGGGGAAGAAAGAGGAGCCAGCAAGCATGTCCTGCTCGTCTTGGGTGTGCTCAAACATGTCAGCTGTCTTTTTTGATGTTGATAGTAAGACACATACCTTGTGGCTTAAATACAAGCGTAATCCACTCACCTCTCTCCAAATAGGGGACACACTATTTGTAAAATTTTTCACCAAATTGGGAATGAGGCCTTCATTCTTGCATTTTATTAGCCTTTTGTCTATCCATGGCTCCTTAATTTTTATCTTCATGCTGATCTTACCTCTATATGTTCTAGTGGTTAACCATAACCATAGGTCTGATGCATCCCATGCAAACACAATGTTGCATTGTGGAGCAGTCTGGAACATCCTTAAAAGGTTGGCAACATGTTGATCATCAAACTTACTCTAAACACCCTCACACAAACTAGAGGCATTACCCATCTCCAAGTTTATAACACCTTTCAGTAGACTAGAGGCATTACCCATCTCCAAGTCTATGACACTATACAATAAAGTATTGCTCGACTGCCAAGCCTCTGGAACAATATCCAACTCCAAACCTTCATTCATACTCACCTCTTCATTATGGTCCTCTAGTGAAACTTTCTTGATGCAAGATGCCTTCAGCTTGCTACTGTTCTTGGTCCATGATGGTGCAAAGGCTTTTTTTTTCAAAGCCATCCCCTTTGATTGATATGTCGTCCATCTTTTGCAAAGCCTTGCTAGCAGACTGGTCTTCCTCTTCTCGTGTGTCTCCTATGCTCTTTGCATTCCTCTTACTCTGATAAGGCTTGATCAACACTTTACACCTTCTTACCCTTAGTGCCCAATGCTATCAATTGATCGCTTTGGTGTCTATTTCATCCAAGGTTAGAGATGTACTAACATTTGACTTACCTCCCTCACTTGGGTAGAATCTTTTGATTCTTTAACCTCTTGTTTTATTGCTTCAGCCCTTTGAAAAAACTTCTTGCTTGATCCTTCTTTTGTTATCTTCATCTTGACCTCTTTTGCAAGACCAATGAAATTCAGTGTGCGGTTGCCAATTGGTGGTGGGCGTAGGATGAGTGTAAGTGGTGATTGTGGTGGTGGTTGCATTGGTGGTTGTAAGACTGGAACTAGTGGGGCTTGCTGTGGTTGCATGGCTGGTGATGGGATTTGAGCAGGTGGTATTGGTTGCCTGGGTGGTGGTGGTCTCGCCCTTGGTGGAGAGATCTGATTCTGTCTTTCTCCTCTATTGAAGTTCTGCCTTCTTGGATGTGGACAGTAATACATGCCATGGCCGTCCTCCCCACAATTGTAGCAGTGCTATTCTTGGTTTTTCCTTCGTTGTCCTCTCCCTTGCTCTAGATTTTTGAGAAGTGCATGCCCTTGCTGCACCAGATGCACAGATAGACTTTCAAGATGAGTAGTGATGCAACTTAATAGGTCTTGCTGCTCTTTTGATGCCTCTTGTGGTTGGGTTCTCTGAGCAGCTGTTGCTGTCACTTGGGTTAGTCGGACTGAGCTTGATTCCTCTGACTCATTGACACTTGATTACATGTGCAGCTTATTGTCTTTAAGGCAGGCTACTTCCACTGCCAACTCATATGTTGCAGGGAATATCCCCTTTACCTTCTCTTTAAGCGGCGACCACAGGCCAACAATGAAACGATCCTTCTTCAAGAAATTAGGCACTCCTTCGCCTTCCTCCAGTGAGGCTACCCATCGCTCCCACACATCTACAAATTTCTCCCATATGAAAGTAGAGGAAACATTCATAGCCGCGAGGCATCGTCATCCTTGTTGGAAACCACGCAAGCGATGTCAAAGTCATGTAAAAAATCGGTGGTGATGCCTTCTCCCTTTTTTCCACTGGATGTGGGAAAAGAGACACTTGCCATGGTAGTAACTCAATGAGCAAAAAATTACAAACTTTTTTATTTTATTTTAAATCACAAATGACTCAGCGGCTTATAGCGGCTTCGTTACAGGGTTGGATGAATAGATTTAAAACAGGAGCTAAGAGGGTTGAAAAGCTAGAACAGACTAAAGATGCTTACATCAAAAGAGTGGTAGTAATCAAGAAGGGGTAAGATGATGGGACGTGGAGATTTAAGGATTTCATCAAGAATTTCTGCACCGAATAGGAAAACAAATTTTTGCTGGTAGAATATCTTCCTATTAATATATACGTTTACATGCACGTGTTGGAAGAAACGGAGAGGAAAGACTTCTGGTCTATTGTTATTATCCATGTTGGGTGTAGAGAACTAATTACTAGAGTTGCATACCTTAAGTGTTGACAAGGTGACACCTTCACCACATGCCTCTACCTCCTGTTGAAGTCCGCACAATCCTCCACATTAGGTTCAAAACAAAGTGGGCGAGAAGAGTCTACCTCAATCGGCTTTCCATTCTACATGCGATGGTGGCGCTTGGGTGGTCGCACTTCACTTGAACACTCTAGGCCTAGAGAGAACGTGGGCCCACTTGCATCCACCAAATGTTTTAAGCTGTGTGGCTTGGACTTTGTGATTGATGTAGCTGGCAAATCTTCTTGGACCATTAGAGAGAAAACACTTTGTGCTACACAAAATTTGAATGTAGTGAGAGTGTTGCGGTTCTCAAAAGTAAAACTCACCGTTCTTTCTTCACCTCCTCTATCGGCACTCATTGACAGAATGCTTTGTTTGACGACAGTGACAACATTTTGTAGCCCTCCCACTTGATGCTCTTGATTTGCAATTAGCACGAGCAATGCGATATGGGGATCTTAGCTCTTGGATATTGATGATGCTACAACCTGACAGGAGCACTTTGATGACTGCGGTCAGTGCTTCTTCAGTGTCTTCTTCTTCCTTCTCCAATTGGAGAATTCTTGCAGCCATTCGTCCATGGTCAACGATGTGTGTTGTTTTCAGCATTGTAAACTGAAGGTCTCCAAGAAGCCCTCCTAAGGTGGGGCACCAAATGACGAGAACAAAGTGCAAGACCCCGACGGCCTCAACGCCAAAACCGTGCACGCCAAGCTGGCCACAAAAAATGAATAGGGGGCACCACCTAGCTTTGAGCGGCTAGGATGCAGACAACGGTGATCTAAAATAGCATAAACACTGCACACACACACACACACACAGATGTAGGTGATGAAAATCCTTTAAGATGTGATGGAAACTTGATTCAGTGCAATATTTACAGAAACCTTAGCTTCGACAAGATGGCGACTATGGTGATAGAGAGAGATAGAGAGCCTATAGTGCATTCTCTAGAGGTGATTTCATAATCACGGAGATTCTACTCTTGTGTGTGTGTGTGTGTGTGTGTGTGTGTGTGTGTGTGTGTGTGTGTGTGTGTGTGTGTGTGTGTGTGTGTGTGTGTGTGTAGAAACCATTGGAGTCAGGGTGAGGACATGGCTTCCTTCTCATAGTGCCAACTTCCCAAACCCCAATGCTCAAGTACCACCCAAAATGCTACACCACTATCCTAGAGTGCTCTCCCAATATGCTGCTCCAAATCCCTCCCCTTTGATACAAGTGTTGCAAGTCCCCCTGATCGTGACCTCTTAGTGCCCTTTTGTAGGTGTGGGTTGCATTAAAACTAATCTGATTAGGTTTGCGCCCTAATCAACAGAGACAAAGCAAGGAGTTGGGTCCCAGATGGTTGACCCTTGCTTTGTCTTAGGAGAATTTTAAAAATGATATCTCCTACGTGGGCCTTGGTAACCATCACCTAGACAGAGGTGGCAATTTACAATGGGTTTTTTATACAATATTTTTGGCTTGAAACCAAAAAATAATAATACCCTACGGACATTACTGCAGAGATGCATCATGGACGAGATGCCGAAGAATGGGGGGCCTTGCTGGTGTGTCGATGTAGAGCGTTTGCCAGGTTTGGGGCTGGCCGGGACATGCCTTTAGCATCACTTCTTGATTTTGCATTGCTATCGCGTGATTTTTCCGTCCTCCTTCTTTTGTATTGGGTGTTGATATCGAGTTCCTTTGTTTTTACCTTTTTTTGTGGGTGCATATATGCGGGCGTGTACTGAGTGTTTATGTGTTCATGTGCCCGTGAGTGTTTAAATGTGTGCGTGCACGCATGCGTGCTTGTGTATGTATGTGCATGTGAGTGTGTATGGAAAGAGAGTGGGAGATGGGTGAGATTGGAGTGAGTGTGTGTGTGTGTGTGTAGGTGTAGAGGTAGTGTGTGAGAGAGCGTGTGTATATGTGTGCAATAAGAGTGTGTGGGAACGAGAGAGAGAAAAGTATATTTTATATTTATATTTTATAATTTTACGTGCTTGGCTTGTTCGGCTACACAAAATGAGGGGAAGAGAGAGGATCCGAGCGAGCAGGGGGGAATGGAGAGAGGCTAAGGGAATGGGGTGAGTGTGTGTGTGTGTGTGTGTGTGTGTGTGTGTGTGTGTGTGTTGGTGTGAAAGAGAGAGAGAGAGAGAGAGAGAGAGAGAGAGAGAGAGAGAGAGAGAGTTATTTTATACTGAGGACGAGGGAGTACAGATGAGAGGGGAGAGATGAGGGAGGGAGGTGTGAGTGAGTGTGTGTGAATAATGAAAGAGAGAGAGGGAGAATCTTGTCCCTTTGTATGGTGGCCCTTGAGAGGGAGAAGACCTGTTTTATGCGCCCATTGGGCTTGGTGACACAAGAACAAGGGGGGGGGGGGGGGGGGGGGGGGGGAGAGAGAGAGAGAGAGAGAGAGAGAGAGAGAGAGAGAGAGAGAGAGAGAGAGAGAGATAGTGGGTTGGCGGAGCCAAGCAGGAGAGAGAGCTCGTCCTTTGGTGATAATGGAGGAGGGATGGAGTGAGTGTGACCAAGCTGAGAGGCGGCCCATTGCATGCAAGCATGGAAGGGGTGGTGGTGCATGTTAAAAATGTTTTTTTTATTGTTTTCCTTGTATTATGATTCCTCCTCAATTGGGGTTGGTTCTTGCAGCCAGGCTCCGAAATCTAGGCATCACATCTTGGTTGAGGGACTGACTAGGGCGTGACAAGCTAGGTGTTGCCGTGCTTCGGACAGAGGAAAAAGGAGCGTTTCTTTTTTTTCTTGATTTTTGAAAAGCGGCTATCAATTGGTAGAGGACCTATTGCATCAATACCCCACGTCTAAAACACATTATAAGACACAACGGTGCCTCTAAATTTTGATTTGAGAACTCTATCTTACATGCTTTTGCACTCCTTACAAGATTGGCACCAGTGATGAACATCACGTTGAATACTTGGCCACACATACCCCTTTTGCAATATTTTATGCAAAGTGACCTTTGAAGCAAAGTGAGCATCACCACAAGAATCCTCATGATTCTCCTCTAAGATTTTGTAAATTTCCTCTTTCCAAGGCACTTTTTTCATCACAAGATAAGCCCCTTTCATATACAAGGTATCACCAAGCAGAACATACCTTTTGGCACGGTGCAGGAAGGCATACTTCTTTGATTTCTCCAAATTTGAGAGAATCATACCTATTTGTAGAAACTCTTCTTCCCTCTCTAAATATTTCCTTCCCAAATAAAGAGGAGAATCAGCTCTTGTCACACACAATTTGCCAATTGAAGCTTGTGTTACACCATGTGCTTCTTCATTTTGAGACATGTCCACATGCTTTCAACTCCAAGCTTCAAAATGCTTAAGTAGATTCTTCACTTGAAAACACATATTTTTCAGCCTTGGATTCCTAATTTTCCACACCCCAAGTACTTTCTTAACCACCAAAAGAGCATCACCTCTTACCCTCATATGATGGATGCCAAGCTCAAGGCAAAGGTTGAATTCTTTCTCCAAAGTAGCATACTCAACTTCATTGTTGCTTTGTGCCATAAGATTTGAAATCCTTTTAATTATCAAAGCACCTTGATGATCTATAAACTACAACACCATGTGTGGCTTCTTCATTGCGTCCTCCTTAAGAAGAAGAGGGATTTACTTATAAGTAAGAAAATCATTCAAAGATCGGTTTGTAGTTGCATTTCAACCAACATACTTTGAATGCTTGAACTCATATGACAAGGTCTGTCTATTTGAGTGGAGTAAGATACTCTTGTCCATACAATGATTGAAAAGAAGACATCCCAATTGAGCATTGGAATGAGGAATTATACGCAAATTCAACCAAATACAATTATATAGTCCATTTACTCTACTCATATATACAATAAGCTCTTAACATGTCTTCAATGATATGATTTGTTCCTTTTGTTTACCCATCAATTTGAGAGTGATAAGCAGTACTAAAGGCCAACTGGGTTCCTGTAGCTGAGAATAAGGCTTTCCAAAACTTTGAGGTGAACTTCGCATCACGATAAAAAATTATCCGTCGAGGTAAACCATGATACATAAAGACACATTTCATGAAAACTTCTAGCCATAAAAGTTGTCTTGATTGGAAACAAATGGGTCATTTTTGTGAGCATATCTACGACCACAATTTTAGTCCTGGCCAAAAGAAACTCTTCCTTACAGTAGATTAAGTCTTAATATATCCTGGGTGTCCTGCTATAGGTATGTCATGAGCATCCTGTAATATCTAAAGTTTGACTCCACGTTGATTTGGAATACAAAGATGGTTACTGAAGCAAATGTCATTGCCTTCAACATGGAAGCGTTTGATTTGTCTCTCTTGATTCTCTGTGCAATTATTTAAGTTCATAAAGTGTTGGATTTTATGTAATACGGGTCCTGAGGCATACCTTCTCAAAAAAGATCAATTAAAGTGATAGTAGAGGCTGTGATAGCCTCTACAGTACTCTTCTTGCTTAAGGCATTGGCCACAAGATTTTTTTCCCATGTTTATATTCGATTCCAAAATCATATTCGCATAACAACTCCATCCATCTTTGTTGTTGCATATTAAGGTCAGGTTGTGTGTACATCCACTCCAAGCTTTTATGATCGGTATGTAGTTCAAATCTCCTTCCAGGAAGATAATGTCACCATACTTTAAGGGCATGCACAACGGTGAATAATTCCAAAGCATGCGTAAAATAATTTAACTCATGTATACGTAACTTACGAGATTCATAAGCTATTGGTTTTCCTTCTTGAGACAGAAAGCCACCGATTGCTTGTCCACTTGCATCAGTGAGCACAGTGAATATCTTTGAGAAGTCTGGAAGGTGTAGTACTGGAGCATTCACCAGAGCTTCTTTGAGTTTCCCAAAACTAGCTTGAGCACGTTCATTCCAAGTAAACACTTCAGCCTTCTTAAGTGTATCAGTCAGTGGAGATGCAATCTTAGCGTAGCCTAGAATAAATGTACGATACCATCCTATTAAACCAAGAAAGCCACGTACTTCTCGTATTGATTTTGATGTAGGCCAAGCTATAACAACTTCGATTTTACTTGAATCAGTAGAAACACCATCCTTGGATACAATAAATCCCAAATATTCCACCTTGTCAGTGAAGAAGGTGCATTTTCTACATTTGGTGATTTTAACAAAGAAGTTCAAGTACTCGCCGCACATAATGTTTTTGTTCTTCTCTATTTCTTGAGTAAACCAGGATATCATCAAAGAAGACAAGAACAAAATCATCAAGATTCTCTTGAAACACCTCGGTCATGAGATGATTAAAAGTTGTAGGAGCATTGGTAAGTCCAAAAGGCATAACTGCACATTCATAATGTCCAAAATGAGTATTAAATCTTGTCTTTGGTATATCCTCCTCCTTGATACAAATTTGGTAATACCTTGACTTAATATCAATTCTTGTGAAGTTAGAAGCTCCATGTAATCGGTCAAGTAGTTTATCAATCCTTGGTATTGCATACTTATTCTTGGCTATTAATCCACGATAATCACTACAAAGACGTAGAGTACCATCCTTCTTTCGATTAAAGAGAACAGGAGTACTCCATGGAAAAACGCTCGGTCGAATGAAGCCTTGTTCAAAAAATTGAATTAGTTGTTCATTGAGTTCCACATATTCAAGCACCGCCATTTTGTATGGTCTACGGGCAACTGGTTGAGGTCTTGGAGTAAGCTCTATTGCATAATCAACATCATGCTTGGGTGGTAGCTGTGAAATTTCTTCAAAAAATACATCATCAAATTATGTTATCCATTCGGATTCATGCGAATCTATCTTCTTCTCCTTAGGGTTAAGCTTTACTGCGTAATTTTTTTCATTTATCCTATAACTCTTCATATGTTTGGTAAAGTTCACTAATTTGAGTTTAGGCTTTCCCAATAACTATAACCCTAGAGTTTTGGTCATTTTTGAAAGTCAATGAAGCATCTTTACAATGTATGTGAGCACCATTGGCTTTAAGCCAATCCAAGATTCCATCATAGATCCCTATGGATAAGACTCTGAAGTTTGCAGACGTATTGTGATCATCTAAAACAACATTCAAGCTACCCACTAAAGTAGAAGATTTAACCTTCCTACCCGTAGCTAATTCCATTGTAAGGTCTTTATCAGGGTGTTCAGGCAAAATGAGATTTCTGATGCACTTAGGAGATATGAAAAAATGAGTACTCCCTGAATCAATCAATAAGGTAAAATAGTTAGCTTGATACTCCACTGGGGTCTGAATTACAAAAATTGTTCATTCACTCCTAATGTTCATTTGAAGCATGAACATACGTGTTTGATTGATTTTCTTCACCTCTAGCCCCATGACCTCTGTTCCTTGAGATCTTTGATTTTCTTCTCCTCTTGGACGAGGTTGACGGTTAACATTTCCATTGTCGTTATTGTTGACAGGCCGTTTATTCCAAAAAAAAAGGTAGATTGCCTTGTCTAAAGTTCCCTCGGTTTTAAGGTTGTCTCTGACTTTGGTTAAAGTTCTGTTGATTGAAGTTCCTCTAAATTTTCGATGGTCTAGGTCTAAAATTTCCAAAATTCTGATTTAGATTGAAGTTTCTAGGTTAATAATTGTCCACCAATCTTGTGAATCTTGAATTATTAAATGGACAATCCCTGGACTGATCACCAGGATCAAGACAAGTGTAAGCACAAATGATCCTATATGGCCTTTATACGTAATAAGTTCTCTCTTCTTTGCTATGGATTTCTAGACCTTTGTTCTTCCTCGGGACGAGGCCTTTTGATTTCACGAAAAAGATCAGGTTCCGGTTTGCTCTTTCCGATAGTGGATAACTCTATTTCAATGGGTTTTCTTGCATCAAGGACATCTACAAAATTGGTAAGACAAAGACTCTGGAGTCTAGTCTTCATAGGATTATGTAACCCTGACACGAGTCGAGCTACCTTGACCTCTTGAGTCATCCCTGCCAGAGCATACCTGACAAGGGCTAAGAAATATTAATAGTATGATTCTAGATCTTTGGTTCCTTGAGTATATTCAAGAAACTCATTCATACGGTCTGAATGATAGACTTTGTTCTGATAGTTCTTCTTGAGCTGGGTTTTAAGGTAATTCCAAGTTGCAACATTAGGATCAACATTGTTTTTTGTGCAATGGTCTCTCCACCAATGCTTGGTTGTTTTCTTTGATTTGAACTTAGTGATGATAGCTTTGTTTACTCCAGATGAATGAGCCAAATCAAAGTAGTCATCCATGCGCTCAATCCAATCTTCATGAACTTTGCCTATATCTTTGCCTTCCTCGCTAAAGTTTCCATGTTGAGACTTGCAAATCATAGCATCAATGTCTCTATCAATGATGGTGTGTTGAGAAACAATAGGCGCATTTGTGTTAGAAACAACCACATTTCCTCTAGGAGGCATTAACTTACTCCACCATATCAACCAAGGTCACACTTAGTACAATATTCTAATCCGCTCAGAATCCATTAAGCCAAATAGAATAGATAATTGAAGATAAGATGAGAGAGAGAATAGGAGAAATAATAACAAATAAATTAATTCAATCTCTATATCACAAAACTTTGGGGTTTTAAAAAGTCTACAAAGTGTCTTGAAAGTTCTAATAAATCCTAATGGCTCTGACATAATGCACCCGGTAATATCCATTGTGACATCCTTCCACCAATGGAGCATAGCTATCCCATTCTTTGAGTATAACAGACGATTAATCCCAATAATCCTTTTTGGGGTAGAAGAATGTTAACATGCACAAAAAATGTTGTCCCGAACAATGCTAGTTAGTAGTGCTTGCTAGCATACATTCGAGAGCCAACATTAATGTTAAATTGACTCGGTACCAAGTTCAAACGTGGCATCTTTTTCAGTTACTAAAGTCATGGTGTAGTGGATGACTGCTCTGTGTGTGTGTGTGTGTGTGTGTGTGTGTGTGTGTGTCCATCTCACTCTCCCAATGTTCTTCATGCTCTTCGTAAGCCAAGATCTCTCTCTTTCTCTCTCTCTCAAACAGTCTCACCCTCTCCCTTTGCCTCGCATTCTCTCTGTGTAGCCCACTTCCTCCCCATCTCATACAGTTATGGTGAACTATACCTTGCAATTTGATCTGGTAGGTTTACTTGCACGTTCAACAGAAGAAGATGAAGGTAGCAAAAGGGATCCTTTATAGACAATGAATCCAAACATGGAGGATACAACTTCTACTATCATTAGGGATTATGAGAGACAAAGAAAGAGGAAACAACGAGAGAAGATAAAACTTAAGCAGGTTCAGGTTCGAGAGCTTGCCTTTGAGTAGGAAAAGAAGAAGAAAATTTTGTCTGAGATTGTGGCACTGTTCAAGAGGATTGAAGGAACTAGTACAGAATACAAGCAAGAAATTTGGAATCTAGTATCTCATCATCCTGTCGTGCAAGCAGTGTGTCCAGAGGAGTCTACTATTCAAAGTGCGATCATGTGCAATGTTCGTAACACCTTGGTGCTTGTGAAGCAGCCAAGCTATAATGAGGAGTTGTATTTGAAGCATACAACATTGTCCATGATGTTGAATTCAAAGAAGAACATGTATATGTCAAAAGTCTCAAGACTCCTTAAATTTCCGCATCGATCCTTGTACAAGGCTAAATTGCGGGTGACATCAAATACTGACGGTGGAATGTTTTCATTGGCTGCATGTCAAAAACATGCTTGTCGTAGCACAATCGTAGATGAAATGAAACAGCTGGTTTACACATTTTGGAGGGAAGAGACCCGTGTATCCCCAACAAAAAAGATGTTTGTCAAAAGAGAATGGGGAGAAAAAATTACATAAAGCACCCTGTACACCTCCTTGATGAACCTTAGGTAACTAATCTAACCAAAGCACCATTATTTGAGTACACTAAAAAGCATGTGAAACTTTACAGTTAGCATACTAGTTGTTATTTACATTGTGGTTGTTTATGGTTTATTCTAGATAGAACATGCTATAATGTATATGCTAGTTCAAATCTTCAATATGTTGATCACCTTACAGAGTGTTTTATTTATCATATTAGTAATGCTAATTAGTATACAAGCCATAACTGGAGGCACATTGTAAATGCTAGTTAGCATATGGTAGTTGTTGATTTAACATACTGTAAGTGCTAGTTAGCATATTCTAAGTTTAAGTCCCCTTTGTAGTCAAGGTGCTATTTAGCATAATGTAAGTGCATCTTAGCATACTATAATGCTAGTTAGCAATGTGTATGTGCTTACTAGCATACTGTAAGTGCATCTTAGAATACTATAAGTGCTAGTTAGCATATTCTAAGTTTAAGTCCCCTTTGTACTCAATATAAGTGCATCTTAGCATACTATAAGTGCTAGTTAGCATATTCTAAGTTTAATCCCCTTTGTACTCAAGGTGCTAGTTAGCATAATGTAAGTGCATCTTAGCGTATTGTAATGCTAGTTAGCACTCTGTATGTGCTTACTAGCATAGTATGAGTGCTAATTATCATACTTTAAGTGTTGGTGAGCATACTGTAAGTGCTACTTAGTATACTAAATGTGCTAGTTAGCATAATGAATGCGCTAGTTAGCATAAAGAATGTGCTTGTTAGCATAATTTGTGCTAGTTAGCATTGTTTGTGCTGATTAGCATACTAAATGTGCTAATTTTAGCTAACTAAATGTGCTACTTAGCATATTGAATGTACCAGTTACCCTACTGAATGTGTTAGTTAGCATATTGTCAGTGCTAGTTAGCATACTCTAAGTGTTAGTTAGCATATTCTAAGTGCTAGTTAGCATACTCAAGGTGCTAGTTAGCATAATATAAGTGCATCTTAGCATACTATTAGTGCTAGTTGGCATATGATTAATACTAGTTAGCACTTTGTATGTGCTTATTATCATATCGTGAGTGCTAATTAGCATACTTTAAGTGCTACTTAGAATATTAAATGTGCTAGTTAGCATAATGAATGTGCTTGTTAGCATATTGTTTGTGATAGTTAGCACTATTTGTGCTAGTTAGCATATTGAATGTGCTAATTAGCACACTGAATGTAACAATTAGCTTATTGAATGTGCTACTTAGCATATTGAATGTACCAATTAGCTACTGAATGTGTTAGTTAGCATATTGCACATGCATGGAAGCATATTGTAAGTGCTAGTTAGCATACTGTAAGTGCTTGTTACATACAGTATGCTTTCATGATGGCATGTATACTAATTAGCATAATTAACATAATAACCACCTTCTAACTCTCATAATTGTAGGTTGAGCTCTTCTACAGATTCAAAGAAAAGCATACAGATTGCAAAATAGGTATGAGAATGTTTGAGATGATGAAGCCATTTTTTGTACAGTGGTTGAAAGAGAGATACACATGTTGCTGCGAATCATGTGCATATGTCCTTTTTAAAGGACACATTTAACCATATGCGGTCTCAATCATTCGGGCTGCACGAAGCCGAATGTAGATGTACATGTAGCGTTTGCATCAGAGGTGATGAAACTAGCATGGGTTTCATGGCTTTATGTAAAACTTTCAAAGGTGTCACACATTTGTGGGAGTCAGCTCTATGCCCAAAGCAGATAGATGCTAGTTACCAGAACAATGAGTGTTTGATGGGCAAATGTAAGAAATGTGGTGTGAAAAGCTAGAAACATGTTGTTTAGAGATACAAAGCCCATGTAATAATATCTTGGTAAAATTTTTTGCATATGTGGAGGCAACAAGTAAGCATGGAGACAAAAAAAGAGAAAAGATCTTGTGACTAAAGAAATGCAGTGTTGGGAGTTTCTTCAACTCTTAGAGACCAAGATTAAGGTTTTTATCAAACATAACTATATTGCTCGATGGCAAGCACAACAGTTCAAGGATTGTATTCTTAGATTTCCTGACGATTGGTTGTGTCAGTTGTAGACTTTGCAGAAAACTATGCAGCCAAGGAGCAAAATGAGATTCAATCCATGCATTGGCACTCAAGTCAAGTAACCATTTTTTGTGGACATAACATACTACCGCACGGAATGGGAAGTAGTCAAGACAATCCACTTCTTCATATCAGATGACAAAGTGCATGACACATTGTTTGTCCAACATTGTTTTATGCTGCATTGTGGCTAGTTACAGAGAGAAGGTGTCACTCCAAAACGTCACTGGGTTTGGTCAAATGGTGCTACCTCACAGTTTAAGGCTACTAGGCCTTTCTATTTTGCTGCAAGGTATGCTAGACTGACAAGAATGTAGATGATATGGTTCTTCTTTGGATCAGGACATGGCAAGGGAGAGCATGATGATGCAGGTGCAATTGTTAAAAGAACATTGACACATGAACAGTTGAAGCCTAATGGGGCCATTTTAAAGTGTGCTGCAGATGTGGTTGCATGTTGCCAAGCCAGCCTATCAAACGGAGCAGCAACATCATATCCTTTAAAAGAAAGGGAATCTGCAACCTGTGTGTTTCAGGAGATCAAAGTAGGTGATGTAAACAGGGAAGTTAAATGGAATTGTGCCACGGTTGAGAAGTCTCGCACCTTCCATGCTTTTTGCGGTCACAACCGGCAGGATGCAATTGCCATTGCCACAAGACCATTGACATGCTTTTGTGATGCATGTATGAACCACAATTGGAATTGTTGCACTAACAAATTTTATGTGCAGCCTTGGGATTATCACATTCTGATGCCATTGTGGGATGAAGTTGAGGATGAAGAAGAAATTCCGACTGATGATGCCCTTGGAGGACAGATCATTGGATATGAAAAATTTGTGTATGAAGGACACCATGATGCATTAAGTAGTGCTTTGTGTGTTGGTGACACTTTTGCAATGAATCCAAATGCTACAACCAATGAGGAGAATGTAGACTTTTACTTGGTAGAGTGCATTGCAGTAAAAGAAAAGGCAAAACAGGGTTTCATTGATGACTGGAACAATGTAATTGACAAAGCCTCTTATGTCATGCAAGGACTGTATTACAAGCAAGTGGATGCATACACCTTCAAACTAGACTACTGTTGGGATCGGAGAGCACACACACAGAGAGCCAACACGAAGAAGGAGATAGACACAGTGTGTGGCGGGGCGGTACTCACACTACAATGTGTAGTTATGAGTATATAGTTATTATGAATGAGTAAATGAATGGATGTACACGGGCGGCTGAACAACGGGCAGCCGGGCACACAGGCCTTTAACCCAACAATCTCCCACTTAAAGGCAGTGTGCCTTTAAAGTGGCCAAAGTACAGCAAAAGAAGTCAAGCCATACCCATCAGCGATCTGCAGTGTGCAAACCGCTGTGAGGCTAACGACTTCGTGAGTAGATCAGCAGGGTTATCGTCAGTGTGTACCTTGACAAGCTCTATGCGCTTGTCCTCTAGCACCTCTCGTATGAAGTGATACCTCACCTCAATGTGCTTTGTCTTCGCATGGAAGACAGGATTCCGTGCCAACGCTATGGCACTCTGGCTATCACAATGTAGAATCGGAGCATCACCAGCCATACCAAGATCTCCCACTAGTCGTGAGAGCCATACGGCCTCCTTGGCAGCCTCAGTGGCAGCCATATATTCAGCCTCTGTAGTGCTCAAAGCAACGCATGGCTGTAAACGTGATGCCCACGAAACCGGTCCACCTGCAACTGTGAACACATAGCCGCTAGTAGACTTCCTTGAGTCCACTGACCCTGCATAGTCTGAATCTGTATATCCGCAAACAGACATATCCTTCTCACCATAACATAGGGACAACTCTGAAGTCCCTCTCAAGTATCTGAGAATACCTCTCACTGCATCCCAATGACGCTTGCCCGGGTTAGACATGTACCTGCTAACCACACCAACTACATGAGCAAGATCGGGACGCGTAGCCACCATGGCATACATCAAGGAACCAACAGCTGACACATAGGGAATCTGAGACATCTCTGTAGTCTCCAAATCTGTCTGAGGGCAATCATCATGGCTGAGTTTTACATATGGAGGCAACGGGGTACTAATGGCCTTCCCCCCTTCCATATGAAAACGCTCAAGCACCCTGTCAATGTACTCTTTCTGACTAAGAAAGAGCATCTTGCGAGAACGATCACGAGTGATCCGCATACCCAAAATATGACTGGCATCCCCAAGATCCTTCATGGAAAAGGTCTCATGTAGCCTATGTTTCAAGGCATCCACATCAGAAATACACTTCCCTGCGATCAGCATGTCATCCACATACAAAACCAAATCAATAAGACTACCATCTGCAGCCTTGCGAGTATAGAGGCATGGGTCCTCATAACTGCGTACATAGCCCAATGAACTCATGAATGCATCAAACTTACGATACCATTCACGAGATGATTGCTTCAGTCCATACAAGGTCTTAAGAAGCCGGCATACTATCTTCTTTGAGCCATGAATAACAAACCCACTTGGTTGCTCCATGTACAAATCCTCGTGCAAGTCCGGATGTAAGAAAGATGTCTTTACATCCATTTGCTTCAACTCCATGTCTTCTGTAGCTACCAAAGCAAACAACATACGCAAAGTAGACATCTTCACCACTGGGGAGAAGATCTCGTCAAAATCAATGCCCTTCTGTTGCTTGAATCCTTTAGCCACAAGCCTTGCTTTGTACCTAGGCTTTGCATCCATTGAACACAATTTTATCTTGTAAACCCACTTGCATGGTAGTGCCTTCTTACCCTTTGGCAAAGGAGTAAGCTCCCACGTTTCATTTTGGATCAACGAATCCATCTCTGACTGCATAGCCTGCTCCCACTTGAGCTTGTCAACACTAGACATGGCCTCATCATAACATGATGGCTCCCCGCAATCAGTCAACAATACATAATCCATAGAAGGCACAAAACGTTGAGGCTGTCTTGCACGCCGCTCTGAACGCCTCAAAGACTGTGCAGGAGGTGCATCTGGCTGTCCCACATCTACATGATCTCCCAACAAGGGCTGATCTCCCACTTGAGGGTCAATGGGCTGCCCACGAGCAGCCATGGGACCATCATATCGATGACCATCCTCCTCAAATATCACACGCCGAACCTCAACCGTTCGCGGTGATGCTCTATACATAGAGTCCTCATGAAAAACAACATCATGGTTGCGCACAATCTTCCTGTCAATAGGATCCCACAATCGATAACCCATCTCACCAGAGCTACCATAACCCAAGAAGATACATCTCTTGCTCTTTGGATCCAATTTGCTGCGTTTTGCCTTAGGTACATGTACATAAGCTTCACAGCCAAAAACACGAAGGTGACCATACGAAGGTGGCAAACCTGTCCATACCTCTTCAGGCACTTTGAAGCCCAAAGGAACACTAGGTGAACGATTTATCAAATGCACAGAAGTGGCAACAGCTTCAGCCCAAAATCCATTTGACAAACCACCCATAGAAAGCATACTACGGACTTTTTCCTGTATAGTCCTGTTCATGCGCTCTGCCACACCATTTTGAGGAGGTGTATAGGGAGCACTAAGCTCGCGCCGTATACCCTTCTCAACACATAATGTTGTGAAAGCATGAGACATAAATTCACCCCCATTGTCCGTACGTAAGCACTTCAACTTACAACCTGATTGGTTCTCAACAAGAGCCAACCATTGCTTAAATATATCAAACACCATATCCTTCTTACGAATGGGGTATGCCCATACCTTCCTGCTAGCATCATCAATGAACGTAACAAAGTACATAGCACCTCCAAGAGAAGCATTGGGCATCGGCTCACATACATCACTATGCACCAAAGCTAGCTTTTCCAAAGATCTGTGTGGAACACTTTTCTTATGAGAAGACCGAGCATGTCGACCATAAAGGCAATGCTCACAAAACTCAAAACCACCAAAATCTGAAACGGGAATGTAATCCGCACGTGCCAACGACTTCAAACCTTTTAGTGACATATGCCCCAAACGCTGATGCCATAAAGAAGCAGGAGGTTGCTCAGTGATCCCCACAATGTGATCAGCCACACTAGCTACACAAAGGGAATACAACGTATTCCTCTTAGCACCTTTAACCAAAACAAGGTTGCCCTTAGTGATCTTCCAACCTCCATCACCAAAAGATACATTGAAACCAAGTGAATCCAACTGACCCACACTAATCAAGCTTTTTGCAAGAGCCGGCACATGACGCACACGCTGCAAGACAAACGTAGTAGAGTTTGGCATAGCCAAATGAATATCCCCAATGCCATGAATCTGCATAGAACGCCCATCTGCAATCCTGACAGTACCTGTGCTCAAAGCATCATAGTCATGAAACCACGACCTATGAGGCATAACGTGAAAAGAAGCACCACTGTCAATGACCCAATCCATAGGCATACTACGCTCATGAGTGAGAAGAAAAGCGTCATCAAAATAGGATGCAAGCAACACATCACCAAGCTCTTCACTAGTAGCACTAGTCGGAGCACATACATGGTCATCTTGAGAGCTACACTCTCCCTGTGTTGCATTTAACTCCTCAATCTTGACATTGGACTTAGGCTTGTCCTTAGCATCATGGTCTTTCTTCTTACCATCTCCATTTTCCCTTTTCCACTTGTAGCAATCCTTTTTGAAATGGCATTTTCTACCACAATGAAAACATTCCACATCCTTTTTACTTGTGCCTGCACGGGACTTGCTTCTAGATTTACCCCTGTTGGACTTATACTTGTCCATAGTCCTGCCTCTGACAACCATTGCACTAGAAGACTTACTACCTACATTATTCTTTCAATTAATCACTTCCGTGAGAAGACTAGACTCCACATTAGTACTTGTCAACTCATCCACATGAACCGAGTTACTTATGGCTGTCCTAAATGTGTCCCATGACTCAGGCAACGTGACAAGTAAAAACATAGCTTTTACATTGTCCTCAAACGTAATTTTCTGCGTAGCAAGTTGGCTGAAAATTGTATTGAACTCATTCAAATGCGCATTCATGGAAGCACCTTCCTCCATTCGCAAATCAATAATCTTTTTAATCCAATACACCATAGAAGCAGCCGAATGCTTATCATACATATCGCAAATCCGCTGCCATAGCTCATAAGCTCCACCCTGTGCATCTTTCACATTGTAATAAACAGACTTTGAAAGGGAAAGCCTAATGGTAGACCTGCACATCTCATCCAACTCCTCCCAATCATCCCTCTCCATGTTCTCTGGCTTAACTCCATGCAACTTTAGAGGTCGAATCTGTTTCTTCTGCACCAAGACATCCCAAATCTGATCTTTCCAATATGAGAAATTAGCACCATCCAATTTCTCAATATTGAAAACTGTGTCCTCTTTAGTGCCCATTACAACAAGAATGCAACAATGAGAAACCTGTAACCAACCAACAAACTGCCACAACAAAGTAGTGTTGCAAATCTGACAACACCTGCTACTCAATCAAAGATCAAACGCATAGAGTATAAATCAGCCCATAATATGGTCAAAAAACGTACGTAGAAATCCACAAACAAATGCATAAACCCGTGACACCTGTAACTCAACCGGCCTAGGCAAACCGTGCCACAAAATGCATCAACAATGAGCTGTCATAGAGGCATAAACATACTCCATGTCTGAATAACCACAATAGAGACATAAGCTGACCAAGCTTACACAAATCCGTGAGCATAAATGGATCCAAGTGAGCATATAACCAATGCACAAGCTCAACGAAGTCCAATCTCTATTGTCAACCAAGTACCTGTCCGTACTCAAACCGCAACACTGTAGAATCTCTTTTGTAAGCTTTCTCTGTTTAGCTAATTGCATGACATTTGGCCAAATTTGACCATGATGGTCACTCACCTCTTCATCACTAAGATGCTCAATTTTTACTCCATAAGTAGTTGCCTCAACTGAAGAGGTGGCATGCTTAGTTGCCATATCTTCAACTAAGGTTTGCATTCCCCCCTTCCCAAAGTTAGTTCTCAAGGATAGACCTGTCTATCTTAAGTGGATTTTACCATCCTTAAAAAAGACAACATCTTTTGACAAAGCATCACTAAAATCATCACAATCCCTTCTTACATGGTCTGTACTATCACACCAAATACATCTATTAACAAACCCTTCTTTGGGCTGTTGTCTTTTCCTCGAAAGTGGCCCTGACGGTTGGCCTTTTTCTTCAAGCTTTGCAAGCTTCACCTTCAGGTCGCGCATTCCCTTCATAGGCTCATCTAGCATGGACTCATCAAACTTCGGAGAGATAAAAGTAGGCTTTACCATTTTGTCAGGAGTTGAGGTGGAAGGACTTGTAGTGTTTACTACCATCTTGTCCCTTCTTCTTTGTCGTTTGGTAAGCAGTGAGATAGCACCTTCAACCTCATTCCAGTTGGTCTTTAGTCCTTGCTCAGCATCTTTATCTTGAAGAAGAAGCTCCAAATTTTCTTGAAACTCTTTACCTGTAGCTTGTAAGAAAAGATCTGTCTTCTCTGCATCTAGTGTGGCCCTTTCTATCCTGGTGAGTTGTGCATAGTGCCGCTCAAATTCCCTAAGCATCTCTGTTATTGATAGTCCTTGCTTTGGCTTGACTACCCATTCTAAGAATGTCCTCTTGGTCACTCTCTCAGAGTCCTCCATGAAATATTACTCATTTAAAGCTACTTTGAGTTCTTCCCAATTTCTCCCATGCCCATCTTTAATTCCCCTAGCATGTTCTCTAATTTCTGGAGCAACAAATAGCTCAAAGTTTTGAATCATCTCACCTTCTAACACGCGATGCAACTCCATCTCCTTCACATACTCGCGTAAGTACTTGGTTACATCTTTGCCATTGAACTGATCCATTCTATTGGTGACTGCTTGTATGGCCTTCATTACTGAAATCTCTCTTCTTTCAGTGTCATGTTGTTGTTGCATGAACATTGCAAATGCTTGAAACATTTGCATTGTTGTTGGGTCAAAATGCATACCTTGTTGCTTAACATGATCACCCATGGTTACCCACAAACTCTCACCCTGGCAGTTTCGCGTCGGGTTCACCAAAAATATGTCGAGAAATTTGCGGTCTTGCCAGGAAAGCATCGGACTTATGGCTGTGAGAGTTTGTGAGAAAACTCAAACAAAAACTATATGAAGGAGTTAAACCATAGATGCCATGAAGACTAGGGTTTGGAAAGAAGTGCAATAAAAGAAGCCCCCCTCTTTCTCTCTTGCACTCACACACGCAAAGAAAGAACACAAAAGAGAATGTCAAAACAACACAAAGATGAAAAACATCAAGGCTATGGTCATATCGTATCATGGGTAGTACGAAAGGGTTAATAGATGAGTTAATGGCATTCAATCTTGGCTGACCAAATAGACTACGAATTGTTCCTTGGAATTGTAGTTTTGTGCTTACCATAATATATATATTTTGTGTAGTGATTGGGATTAATTGTGTGTACAAATCCTCTTGGTTCATAGCAAGATAACTACGCTTACGTCAAAAGAAAATTTATAGTCTATGAGAGGTAGTATAATGGGATCTGGTGATAGAAGTATTTCATTGAGTCTTTCTGGGCCAAAGAGAAACACTATACGTTGTTGAAAGTGTATTTTACGGCTAATCCATACGTTAATTCTAATAGATCGTATAGAGTGAAAGCGATAGAAATTATCATCATGTGGATTATTCATCTAAGATAACTCTAGTATGTGCAAAATGTAGATATGAGAGAAGAGAAGAGAGTTTCCCTCCCAAGCCCTATTCTTGCCCATAGGCAATAAGGATACTGCGGGGAGAGATGTACTTGTAGCAAGGAGAACCTAAAATTTGTAGAGAGGATGAATTACTAAGAGTGAGAGAGATAGGTTTGGTTAAGGAGATGAGATTATATATATATATATATATATATATATGTTGGATTAGATATGAAAAAGAAAACATCAATGTAGAACACATCTTACTTGACAAACCCTTCGGCACCATTATTGATGGAGAGATAAGAAGAGGGGAGAATTCAACGTTGATTGATACGCCAAGTCCAAGACCTTCTTTGATTAGAGTTGATCTTCCAAGGATAGCATGCAAGAATGGCTAGTCTTCATCTAAGAGAAAGTGTAGGCTTAGGCTTATGTTAATGGCTAAGTACAATTTGGCACTACTACTCACTCCCTCATGAATTCCTCTCATCAATGGCTTGAATGCTTAAGTGGTTTTCAAGGTGTTGGGATCGTAGAGCACACACACAGAGAGCCAGCACAAAGAAGGAGATAGACACAGTGTGTGGCAGGGCGGTACTCACACTACAATGTGTAGTTATGAGTATAGTTATTATGAATGAGTAAATGAATGGCTGTACATGGGCGGCTGAACAACGGGCAGCCGGGCACACGGGCCTTTAACCCAACAATCTCCCACTTAAAGGCAGTGTGCCTTTAAAGTGGCCAAAGTACAGCAAAAGAAGTCAAGCCATACCCATCAGCGATCTACAGTGTGAAAACTGCTGTGAGGGTAACGACTTCCTGAGTAGATCAGCAGGGTTATCGTCAGTGTGTACCTTGATAAGCTCTATGCGCTTGTCCTCTAGCACCTCTCGTATGAAGTGATACCTCACCTCAATGTGCTTTGTCTTCGCATGGAAGACAGGATTCCCTGCCAACGCTATGGCACTCTGGCTATCACAATATAGAATCGGAGCATCACCAGCCATACCAAGATCTCCCACTAGTCGTGAGAGCCATACGGCCTCCTTGGCAGCCTCAGTGGCAGCCATATATTCAGCCTCTGTAGTGCTCAAAGCAACGCATGGCTGTAAACGTGATGCCCACGAAACCGGTCCACCTGCAACTGTGAACACATAGCCGCTAGTAGACTTCCTCGAGTCCATTGACCCTGCATAGTCTGAATCTATATATCCGTAAACATACATATCCTTCTCACCATAACATAGGGACAACTCTGAAGTCCCTCTCAAGTATCTGAGAATACCTCTCACTGCATCCCAATGACGCTTGCCCGGGCTAGACATGTACCTGCTAACCACACCAACTGCATGAGCAAGATCTGGACGCGTAGCCACCATGGCATACATCAAGGAACCAACAGCTGACGCATAGGGAATCTGAGACATCTCTGTAGTCTCCAAATCTGTCAGAGGGCAGTCATCATGGCGTAGTTTTACATATGGAGGCAACCGGGTACTAATGGCCTTCCCCCCTTCCATATGAAAACGCTCAAGCACCTTGTCAATGTACTCTTTCTGACTAAGAAAGAGCATCTTGCGAGAACGATCACGAGTGATCCGCATACCCAAAATATGACTGGCATCCCCAAGATCCTTCATGGCAAAGGTCTCATGTAGCCTATGTTTCAAGGCATCCACATCAGAAATACACTTCCCTACGATCAGCATGTCATCCACATACAAAACCAAAACAATAAGACTACCATCTGCAGCCTTGCGAGTATAGAGGCATGGGTCCTCATAACTGCATACATAACCCAATGAACTCATGAATGCATCAAACTTTCGATACCATTCACGAGATGATTGCTTCAGCCCATACAAGGTCTTAAGAAGCCGGCATACCATCTTCTTTGAACCATGAATAACAAACCCACTTGGTTGCTCCATGTACAAATCCTCGTGCAAGTCTAGATGTAAGAAAGCTGTCTTTACATCCATTTGCTTCAACTCCATGTCTTCTGTAGCTACCAAGGCAAACAACATACGCAAAGTAGACATCTTCACCATTGGGGAGAAGATCTCGTCAAAATCAATGCCCTTCTGTTGCTTGAATCCTTTAGCCACAAGCCTTGCTTTGTACCTAGGCTTTGCATCCATTGAACACAATTTTATCTTGTAAACCCACTTGCATGGTAGTGCCTTCTTACCCTTTGGCAAAGGAGTAAGCTCCCACGTTTCATTTTGGATCAACGAATCCATCTCTGACTGCATAGCCTGCTCCCACTTGAGCTTGTCAACACTAGACATGGCCTCATCATAACATGATGGCTCCCCGCAATCAGTCAACAATACATAATCCATAGAAGTCACAAAACGCTGAGGCTGTCTTGCACGCCGCTCTGAACGCCTCAAAGACTGTGCAGGAGGTGCATCTGGCTGTCCCACATCTACATGATCTCCCAACAAGGTCTGATCTCCCACTTGAGGGTCAATGGGCTGCCCACGAGCAGCCATGGGACCATCATACCGATGACCATCCTCCTCAAATATCACACGCCGAACCTCAACCGTTTGCGGTGATGCTCTATACATAGAGTCCTCATGAAAAACAACATCATGGCTGCACACAATCTTCCTGTCAATAGGATCCCACAATCGATAACCCATCTCACCAGAGCTACCATAACCCAAGAAGATACATCTCTTGCTCTTTGGATCCAATTTGCTGCGTTTTGCCTTACGTACATGTACATAAGCTTCATAGCCAAAAACACGAAGGTGACCATACGAAGGTGGCAAACCTGTCCATACCTCTTCAGGCACTTTGAAGCCCAAAGGAACACTAGGTGAACGATTTATCAAATGCACAGAAGTGGCAACAGCTTCAGCCCAAAATCCATTTGACAAACCACCCATAGAAAGCATACTACGGACTTTTTCCTGTATAGTCCTGTTCATGCGCTCTGCCACACCATTTTGAGGAGGTGTATAGGGAGCACTAAGCTCGCTCCGTATACCCTTCTCAACACATAATGTTGTGAAAGCATGAGACATAAATTCACCCCCATTGTCCGTACGTAAGCACTTCAACTTACAACCTGATTGGTTCTCAACAAGAGCCAACCATTGCTTAAATATATCAAACACCATATCCTTCTTACGAATGGGGTATGCCCATACCTTCCTGCTAGCATCATCAATGAACGTAACAAAGTACATAGCACCTCCAAGAGAAGCATTGGGCATCGGCCCACATACATCACTATGCACCAAAGCTAGCTTTTCCAAAGATCTGTGTGGAACACTTTTCTTATGAGAAGACCGAGCATGTCGACCATAAAGGCAATGCTCACAAAACTCAAAACCACCAAAATCTGAAACGGGAATGTAATCCGCACGTGCCAACAACTTCAAACCTTTCAGTGACATATGCCCCAAACGCTGATGCCATAAAGAAGCAGGAGGTTGCTCAGTGATCCCCACAATGTGATCAGCCACACTAGCTACACAAAGGGAATACAACGTATTCCTCTTAGCACCTTTAACCAAAACAAGGCTGCCCTTAGTGAACTTCCAACCTCCATCACCAAAAGATACATTGAAACCAAGTGAATCCAACTGACCCACACTAATCAAGCTTTTTGCAAGAGCCGGCACATGACGCACACGCTGCAAGACAAACGTAGTAGAGTTTGGCATAGCCAAATGAATATCCCCAATGCCATGAATCTGCATAGAACGCCCATCTGCAATCCTGACAGTACCTGTGCTCCAAGCATCATAGTCATGAAACCACGACCTATGAGGCATAACGTGAAAAGAAGCACCACTGTCAATGACCCAATCCATAGGCATACTACGCTCATGAGTGAGAAGAAAAGCGTCATCAAAATAGGATGCAAGCAACACATCACCAAGCTCTTCACTAGTAGCACTAGTCGGAGCACATACATGGTCATCTTGAGAGCTACACTCTCCCTGTGTTGCATTTAACTCCTCAATCTTGACATTGGACTTAGGCTTGTCCTTAGCATCATGGTCTTTCTTCTTACCATCTCCATTTTCCCTTTTCCACTTGTAGCAATCCTTTTTGAAATGGCATTTTCTACCACAATGAAAACATTCCACATCCTTTTTACTTGTGCCTGCACGGGACTTGCTTCTAGATTTACCCCTGTTGGACTTATACTTGTCCATAGTCCTGCCTCTGACAACCATTGCACTAGAAGACTTACTACCTACATTATTCTTTCGATTAATCACTTCCGTGAGAAGACTAGACTCCACATTAGTACTTGTCAACTCATCCACATGAACCGAGTTACTTATGGCTGTCCTAAATGTGTCCCATGACTCAGGCAACGTGACAAGTAAAAACATAGCTTTTACATTGTCCTCAAACGTAATTTTCTGCGTAGCAAGTTGGCTGAAAATTGTATTGAACTCATTCAAATGCGCATTCATGGAAGCACCTTCCTCCATTCGCAAATCAATAAGCTTTTTAATCCAATACACCATAGAAGCAGCCGAATGCTTATCATACATATCGCAAATCCGCTGCCATAGCTCATAAGCTCCACCCTGTGCATCTTTCACATTGTAATAAACAGACTTTGAAAGGGAAAGCCTAATGGTAGACCTGCACATCTCATCCAAATCCTCCCAATCATCCCTCTCCATGTTCTCTGGCTTAACTCCCTGCAACTTTAGAGGTCGAATCTGTTTCTTCTGCACCAAGACATCCCAAATCTGATCTTTCCAATATGAGAAGTTAGCACCATCCAACTTCTCAATATTGAAAACTGTGTCCTCTTTAGTGCCCATTACAACAAGAATGCAACAATGAGAAACCTGTAACCAACCAACAAACTGCCACAACAAAGTAGTGTTGCAAATCTGACAACACCTGCTGCTCAATCAAAGAGCAAATGCATAGAGTATAAATCAGCTCATAATATGGTCAAAAAACGTACGTAGAAATCCACAAAAAAATGCATAAACCCGTGACACCTGTAACTCAACCGGCCTAGGCAAACCGTGCCACAAAATGCATCAACAATGAGCTGTCATAGAGGCATAAACATACTCCATGTCTGAATAACCACAATAGAGACATAAGCTGACCAAGCTTACACAAATCCGTGAGCATAAATGGATCCAAGTGAGCATATAACCAATGCACAAGCTCAACGAAGTCCAATCTCTATTGTCAACCAAGTACCTGTCCGTACTCAAACCGCAACACTGCAAGCAAGAGCAAACCCGCTCTATGTATAAGTGAACCAAATCTCCACAATATCATGCATAAAGAGTGTCTGTCAAACTGCCATATCCACATCCATCAACATACATAGATGATGTAAACCTGTAGCTCAAGAACACGCATAAATAGACTGCCCAGAAGAGTAGAAGCTCCCACTCAAACCACAACCATATACATGGCTGTCCCACAGTCAAAATACATGTTTTGTAACCATAGAAGAAACCTATATCCAAAGCTCCCTGTAACCTGTAACCTGTACCCGTACCTGTACCTGTACCTGCACTTGTACCTGTACCTGTAGTCGAAGAAGACAATGTCGTCAAAACTCCCACTCTATCTGTATGTATGAGGCCACTCCAAGAAGAGGCTACACACTCTCAAATGAGCTATGGGCTCACGTAAGTGGAAGACACTACAACAATGGCACCTGTAATGGCTATGGAAGCTCTGGCAGCAGAAAACTACCAAAGAGAGCTGAAAAAATGCAGCTTCTAGTCTGTAGCTCGGATGGGATTTCTAATGGCACAAATGGCTCCGAAAGGGAGGTTAAACTCCAAGACGCCTGGTGAAAATACTCGCGGAGTGCTGAACCTTCCAATGCCAAGCTCAGAAAAACCTTCTGCTCTTTAGAAATGCGCGCGTGCGCGAAACCGAAAAACGGCAATGAAACAGCAGCAAGTTTCAACACACTCAACAATGATGATGAAGCTCTCAATGCTCTCACAACCAAGCTCTGATACCACTTGTTGGGATCGGAGAGCACACACACACAGAGCCAACACGAAGAAGGAGATAGACACAATGTGTGGTGGGGCGGTACTCACACTACAATGTGTAGTTATGAGTATATAGTTATTATGAATGAGTAAATGAATGGCTGTACATGGGCGGCTGAACAACGGGCAGTCGGGCACACAGGCCTTTAACCCAACAACTACAATAAACCTGTTGTTCACATACTTTCAAATCTTGTACGTTGTATCAAGATACCCATGGAACACATGCAAAGGAGAAGGCAAATGTACACAATCACCCCCGAAGATTATGAAGCAATCTATAATAGCATGCCATTTGGTTTTTGACATGAGTGTCACGGTCTTCTATTCTATTTTGTATCTTGTGTATGCTTACTACTACCACAGTATATGCTAATTATATACTAACAAGCTTATACAAAGTGTGTACTAGCTAGCATAAAGCGAATTAGCATACAAGATCATATACTGTATGCTAACTCACACAATATATGTTAATTGTATACTATCTACAGTGTATGAATTGTAACTAGCATACAATATATGCTAACTAGCATATAGTGTATGCTAACTAGCACAATATATGCTAGTTGGATACTCACTACCATACAGTATATGCTAACTAGCATATAGTGTATGCTAACTATCATAGTATATGCTAATTGTTTACTAACAAACTTCTACATATTGTTTGCTAACTAGCAAATAGTATATGCTAACTAGCACAATATATGCTAACTGTATACTAACTAGCTGCTATATGGTGTGCTAACTAGCATATAGTATTATGCTAACTAGCATATAGTGTATGCTAACTAGCACAGTATATGCTAATTGTATACTAACTAGCTGCTATATGGTGTGCTAACTAGAATATAGTGTATGCTAACTACCACAATATATGCTAGCTGTATACTTACTTCCTACTTTACAGTGTGTGCTACCTAACAAAAAACCCAATACATAATTCTTTAACACATAAAAATGGAATAGTAGGAGGCAACTGTTGAAAAGATTGTCTCATCATTAATTTCCAGCATCAAATAACATTACACAGGGTTTAATTTTACAATGAGAGACACATCCCCCTAAAAATCTTTAGGCCTCCTCATAGGGCGTATGTATAGACCGCGCATTTCTCCTGCCTCCTTTTTCTCTGCTTTCTCCTTGTCCTCTGCTTTCTCCTTTTCCTCCGCTTTTTCCTTTCTCTCTTCTTCTAGGTCGCCTCTTTGTTGTCCCTTTTCTTTTCTTTCCCTCTCCAGCCTAGCTTTCTCCTCTCTCTTGTATGCTAGGTCAGCTTCCATTTGCATGTGCGTTCTATTTGCCTTTATCAACTGTTTTGGGATTCCATCATAGAAATTATCGGAGCCTATATCAAAGGTATTGTCAGCCACATACGCTACTTGATTATCCGACTGCAACCAAAGAAAAGCCAGTCTTTCATAGCTTTTATAAGAAACTGTTCTCTCTCCTCAACACTCTGGTCCTCTAGCTTCAAACAACGAGCAAGCAGCTTGTGCAAGGTTTTGAGACACTTTGTAGAGGCTATCATCAATTAGAAGCGTGTTTTGGGCATTGTACGCTGGAGAGTATTTCCAAAACACGGCTAAATATTTCATAAACATAGGTTTATTAAAGATCTTCCAGGGTTGACTCTTGCACTACTCTTGCGCAAGAATACCGGCAATCCTTGGCACCTGCAATTTAAAAACAGCCCTGCAAATAGTCCTGACTTTGCGCTGCATGCTTGTGCTCCAAATATACACACTGAAGAACTAAAGACACCATTCCAAAAACTTGT